>NW_028255126.1:0-171067 GCF_964263255.1 Lissotriton vulgaris
GAGCTGGCTGCATACCATGAGTTTGTGGTTGTCATTGATGTGGGGAGAGAGATTGTGGGGATTTGGAGTACAAGGCTATTTATGAAGTATGAAAAGCATCCTACATTTTATTCAGGTACATTTGCACTATATTATAAAGTTGTCTGCATGATGCTGTAGATGTCCATTAGATACCTGTGCTATAGAAAAAATACAATATCATAATGTATATAATCTTTACATTTTATTAGTACTTGTTTGAAGCAACACACTGTAGAAACTAATGCTGATGTATTATTTTGTGTCACAAATGAATTGGTATACCAATAAACACAAATATTTATGGGCACATTTCATAGTATGCAACAAAGCACAGAAAGGAAACTTGTGTGTTGTGTTGCACGAGATGTGCAGAGCAGGCAATAAACATAGGTACTAAGATATGTCCCAATATTACTTTGTCACTATCACTACCAGACAATAACACTACCTAGTGCCACATAGAAAAAAAAAGGTTACATCATTGTTATTCTAGAAGAGTCACCTTTCTGTAAAATCACATTTGCCTAACAACATGAAATTGTGCTATGCTGCAACTGTATAATGATTAGTGAATGCTAGTGAATAATCCAGCATTGCTATCAGAAACAATAACCAGGCACCCTGTTATAAAATGTTATTTTATATATTTTTTTATGCAACACTCATCGAACGTATTGCACCATGCTGTAGGAACAGGAGAGAGTACAACGGCACCACACCTGTTAACATATGATATTTGTTGAACTTGGACCTCTCTGCAGGGTCATCACCAAATCTTTTGCCTTAACCCTTCTGTTTTCTGGACCCTTTTATGTTAGATTCAGGACTCTGCACACTTTACTGCTGCTAACCCTTGCTAAAGTGCTTGTGCTCGCTCATTTAAACATGGTAAAATTGGCTTACACCCAGTTGTCACATTTATTCTACTTATAAGTGCCTACTAAAGTGGTACTACATGTCCCCAGGAACTGTAAATTAAATGCTACTAGTGGGCTTTCAGCACACACTGACCACCCACATACATAACCTTTTTAAACATGACTCAGGCTTGCCATTGTAGCTTTTTTGCGCAGTTTTAAACTGCCCTTTTAACCTGGCAAAATGAACCTTTTGCCAGGCCTAAACCTTTCTTTTTAATACATATGTGGCGTGTAATTATGTGGCACTGAGTGGTATTTGGAGTGCATGTTGTGTTGAGTGCAGTCTAATTATGTAGCATAAAATTATGTGGCACTGATTGGTATTGTG
Organism: Lissotriton vulgaris; assembly: GCF_964263255.1. Taxonomy (NCBI): domain Eukaryota; kingdom Metazoa; phylum Chordata; class Amphibia; order Caudata; family Salamandridae; genus Lissotriton; species Lissotriton vulgaris. The sequence goes on from NW_028255126.1 coordinate 1,270, forward strand.
TGAAGTGTATGTTGTATTTAGTAGAGTGTAATTGTGTGGGGTGTAAATATGTGGCGCTGAGTGGTATTGTTTGGAGTGTATGTTGCATTGAGTGCAGTGTAATTATGTAGCATATAATTATGTGGCACTGAGTGGTATTGTGTGGAGTGTGTGTTGCATTCAGTAGATTGTAATTATGTGGAATGTAATTATGTGGCACTGAGTGGTATTTGGAGTGTATGTTGCATTGAGTGCAGTGTAATTATGTGGCATGTAATTATGTGGCACTGAGTGGTATTTGGAGTGTATGTTGCATTGAGTGCAGTGTAATTATGTGGCGAGTAATTATGTGTCACTGAGTGGTATTTGGAGTGTATGTTGCATTTAGTGCAGTGTAATTATGTGGCATGTAATTATGTGGCACTGAGTGGTATTTGGTGTGTTTGTTACATTGAGTGCAGTGTAATTATGTGGTGTTTAATTATGTGGCACTGAGTGGTATCGGAGTGTATGTTGCATTGAGTGCAGTGTAATTATGTGGCGTGTAATTATGTGGCACTGAGCTGTATTTGGAGTGTATGTTGCATTGAATGCAGTGTAATTATGTAGCATAACATTATCTGGCACTGAGTGGTATTGTGTGGAGTGTATGTTGTATTCAATAGACTGTAATTGTGTGGCGTGTAAATATGTGGCACTGAATTGTATTGTTTGGAGTGTATGTTGCATTGAGTGCAGTGTAGTTATGTAGCATATAATTATGTGGAACCGAGTGGTATTGTGTGGAGTGTATGTTGCATTGAGTGCAGTGTAATTATGTAGCATATAATTATGTGTCACTGAGTGGTATTTGGAGAGTATGTTGCATTCAGTGCAGTGTAATTATGTGGCGTGTAATTATGTGGGCACTGAGTGGTATTTGGAGTGTATGTTGCATTGAGTGCAGTGTAATTATGTGGCGTGTAATTATGTGGCACTGAGTGGTATTTGGAGTGTATGTTGCATTGAGTGCAGTGTAATTATGTGGCATGTAATTATGTGGCACTGAGTGGTATTTGTAGTGTATGTTTCATTGAGTGATATGTAATTATGTGGCGTGTAATTATGTGACACTGAGTGGTATTTGGAGTGTATGTTACATTGAGTGCAGTGTAATTATGTGGGTCTAGTTAATCCTATGTGTGGGTCATTAAACTAATAGAACCGCGTCAGATCATCTAACCATAACTGAAAACAAGGGGCAAATTGGTGGATACCAGTGATCACTTACAGGTTATCCATCAGTCACCACACGGAACCGCCCTTCATCATTTGGCATTCCTGTTGTCCACAATCATTGGTACGTCACTGGCTCAGACTCAGGGAGGTCAGATGGTATAACCTCCAGAGAGCCAAGTGGCGACCAAATGGTGGTAGAGTGTCACAAACTACCCATCAATTCGTTTGGTGGGTGACTGATTTGCAGTGCAGTGAGAAACGGGTGTGTGAAAAGGGTGAGTGAATATATAAAATTGGTGAGTGAGCCAAAATAAGAAAACTTTATTAGATAGTATGCTCGCTCCGCCAACATTAAAAAGCAGCATAGGTAGTTTTAGCAAATATCTACCCTGGTATTAAATTGGTCGACATGTTTCAGCAAATCTTTGGGGACTAACGAGTCCATTGCTTTCATCAGGACCGGAAATTATATAAATGCTACTGCAAAACGGTGAAGTGAAGTGAAATGTTATTAAAACGTGACTTTAATACTGAAATTTCTTACAACATGAAAAAAGATCACCTGATATGTGTGGTGTATCCTTAGGTTTGTAGAAAGTATTATCGTCACATGATAGTAGGAGTAGAAGGTTCCACCCCGCCTGGCAACAGCTCAGGGAACGAGTGAAGCACCGCACTCTCCGTCGGTACTTCGTTACCTCCCTCTGAGTCAGTTGGGGACGCAGAGGGAGGTAACGAAGTACCGACGGAGAGTGCGGTGCTTCACTCGTTCCCTGAGCTGTTGCCAGGCGGGGTGGAGCCTTCTACTCCTACTATCATGTGACGATAATACTTTCTACAAACCTAAGGATACACCACACATATCAGGTGATCTTTTTTCATGTTGTAAGAAATTTCAGTATTAAAGTCACGTTTTAATAACATTTCACTTCACTTCCCCGTTTTGCAGTAGCATTTATATAATTTCCGGTCCTGATGAAAGCAATGGACTCGTTAGTCCCCAAAGATTTGCTGAAACATGTCGACCAATTTAATACCAGGGTAGATATTTGCTAAAACTACCTATGCTGCTTTTTAATGTTGGCGGAGCGAGCATACTATCTAATAAAGTTTTCTTATTTTGGCTCACTCACCCAATTTTATATATTCACTCACCCTTTTCACACACCCGTTTCTCACTGCACTGCAAATCAGTCACCCACCAAACGAATTGATGGGTAGTTTGTGACACTCTACCACCATTTGGTCGCCACTTGGCTCTCTGGAGGTTATACCATCTGACCTCCCTGAGTCTGAGCCAGTGACGTACCAATGATTGTGGACAATAGGAATGCCAAATGATGAAGGGCGGTTCCGTGTGGTGACTGATGGATAACCTGTAAGTGATCACTGGTATCCACCAATTTGCCCCTTGTTTTCAGTTATGGTTAGATGATCTGACGCGGTTCTATTAGTTTAATGACCCACACATAGGATTAACTAGACCCTCTGACACTTTTGTTTTTTCACATGTAGCTAGGGATTGTGTCTTGGTCTCTAAAATCCCTCAGCCCCTCCTCCTACCTTTCTGTGTTTATAGTGTAATTATGTGGCACTGGGTGGTATTTGGAGTGTATGTTGTGTTGAGTGCAGTGTAATTATGTGGCTTGTAATTATGTGGTACTGAATAGTATTAGGAGTGTATGTTGCTTTGAGTGCAGTGTAATTATGTAGCATATAATTATGTGACACTGAGTGGTATTTTGTGGAGTGTGTGCTGCCTTCAGTAGAGTGTAATTATGTGTCGTGTAATTATGTGGCACTGAGTGGCATTTGGAGTATATGTTGCATTGAGTGCAGTGTAATTATGTGGCGTGTAATTATGTGGCACTGAGTGGTATTTGGAGTGTGTATTGCATTGAGTGCAGTCTAATAATGTGGCGTTTAACTATGTGGCACTGAGTGGTATTTGGAGTGTATATTGCATTGAGTGCAGTGTAATTATGTGGCATGTATTTATGTGGCACTGAGTGGTATTTGGAGTGCGTGTTGCATTGAGTGCAGTGTAATTATGTGGAGTGTATTATGTAGCACTGAGTGGTATTTGGAGTGTTTGTTGCGTTGAGCGAACTGTAATTATGTTGCATATAATTATGTGCCACTGAGTGGTATTGTGTGGAGTGTATGTTGAATTCAGTAGAGTGTAATTGTGAGGCGTGTAATTATGTGGCACTGAGTGGTATTTGGAGTGTATGTTGCATTGAGTGCAGTGTGAATATGTAGCATATAATTATGTGGCACTGAGTGGTATTGTGTGGAGTGAGTGTTGCATTAAGTAGAGTGTAATTATGTGGCACTGAGTGGTATTTGGAGTGTATGTTGCATTGAGTGCAGTGTAATTATGTGGTGTGTAAATATGTGGCAATGAGTGGTATTTGGAGTGTATGTTGCATTGAGTGCAGTGTAATTATGTGGTGTGTAATTATGTGGCACTGAGGGGTATTATGAGGAGTGTATGTTACATTGAGTGCAGTGTAATTATGTAGCATATAATTATGTGTCACTGAGTGGTATTTGGAGAGTATGTTGCATTCAGTGCAGTGTAATTATGTGGCGTGTAATTATGTGGGCACTGAGTGGTATTTGGAGTGTATGTTGCATTGAGTGCAGTGTAATTATGTGGCGTGTAATTATGTGGCACTGAGTGGTATTTGGAGTGTATGTTGCATTGAGTGCAGTGTAATTATATGGCGTGTAATTATGTGGGCACTGAGTGGTATTTGGAGTGTATGTTGCATTGAGTGCAGTGTAATTATGTGGCATGTAATTATGTGGCACTGAGTGGTATTTGGAGTGCATGTTGCATTGAGTGCAGTGTAATTATGTGGCGTGTAATTATGTGGCACTGAGCTGTATTTGGAGTGTATGTTGCATTGAATGCAGTGTAATTATGTAGCATAACATTACCTGGCACTGAGTGGTATTGGGTGGAGTGTATGTTGTATTCAGTAGACTGTAATTGTGTGGCGTGTAAATATGTGGCACTGAATTGTATTGTTTGGAGTGTATGTTGCATTGGATACAGTGTAGTTATGTAGCATATAATTATGTGGAACCGAGTGGTATTGTGTGGAGTGTATGTTGCATTGAGTGCAGTGTAATTATGTGGCATGTAATTATGTGGCACTGAGTGGTATTTGGAGTGTATGTTGCATTGAGTGCAGTGTAATTATGTGGCGAGTAATTATGTGTCACTGAGTGGTATTTGGAGTGTATGTTGCATTTAGTGCAGTGTAATTATGTGGCATGTAATTATGTGGCACTGAGTGGTATTTGGTGTGTTTGTTACATTGAGTGCAGTGTAATTATGTGGTGTTTAATTATGTGGCACTGAGTGGTATCGGAGTGTATGTTGCATTGAGTGCAGTGTAATTATGTGGCGTGTAATTATGTGGCACTGAGCTGCATTTGGAGTGTATGTTGCATTGAATGCAGTGTAAATATGTAGCATAACATTAGCTGGCACTGAGTGGTATTGTGTGGAGTGTATGTTGTATTCAATAGACTGTAATTGTGTGGCGTGTAAATATGTGGCACTGAATTGTATTGTTTGGAGTGTATGTTGCATTGAGTGCAGTGTAGTTATGTAGCATATAATTATGTGGAACCGAGTGGTATTGTGTGGAGTGTATGTTGCATTGAGTGCAGTGTAATTATGTAGCATATAATTTTGTGTCACTGAGTGGTATTTGGAGAGTATGTTGCATTCAGTGCAGTGTAATTATGTGGCGTGTAATTATGTGGGCACTGAGTGGTATTTGGAGTGTATGTTGCATTGAGTGCAGTGCAATTATGTGGCGTGTAATTATGTGGCACTGAGTGGTATTTGGAGTGTATGTTGCATTGAGTGCAGTGTAATTATGTGGCATGTAATTATGTGGCACTGAGTGGTATTTGTAGTGTATGTTTCATTGAGTGATATGTAATTATGTGGCGTGTAATTATGTGACACTGAGTGGTATTTGGAGTGTATGTTACATTGAGTGCAGTGTAATTATGTGGCACTGGGTGGTATTTGGAGTGTATGTTGTGTTGAGTGCAGTGTAATTATGTGGCTTGTAATTATGTGGTACTGAATGGTATTTGGAGTGTATGTTGCTTTGAGTGCAGTGTAATTATGTAGCATATAATTATGTGACACTGAGTGGTATTTTGTGGAGTGTGTGCTGCCTTCAGTAGAGTGTAATTATGTGGTGTGTAAATATGTGGCACTGAGTGGCATTTGGAGTATATGTTGCATTGAGTGCAGTGTAATTATGTGGCGTGTAATTATGTGGCACTGAGTGGTATTTGGAGTGTGTATTGCATTGAGTGCAGTCTAATAATGTGGCGTTTAACTATGTGGCACTGAGTGGTATTTGGAGTGTATGTTGCATTGAGTGCAGTGTAATTATGTGGCATGTAATTATGTGGCACTGAGTGGTATTTGGAGTGCATGTTGCATTGAGTGCAGTGTAATTATGTGGAGTGTATTATGTAGCACTGAGTGGTATTTGGAGTGTTTGTTGCGTTGAGCGCACTGTAATTATGTTGCATATAATTATGTGCCACTGAGTGGTATTGTGTGGAGTGTATGTTGAATTCAGTAGAGTGTAATTGTGAGGCGTGTAATTATGTGGCACTGAGTGGTATTTGGAGTGTATGTTGCATTGAGTGCAGTGTGAATATGTAGCATATATTTATGTGGCACTGAGTGGTATTGTGTGGAGTGAGTGTTGCATTCAGTAGAGTGTAATTATGTGGCACTGAGTGGTATTTGGAGTGTATGTTGCATTGAGTGCAGTGTAATTATGTGGTGTGTAATTATGTGGTAATGAGTGGTATTTGGAGTGTATGTTGCATTGAGTGCAGTGTAATTATGTGGTGTGTAATTATGTGGCACTGAGGGGTATTATGAGGAGTGTATGTTACATTGAGTGCAGTGTAATTATGTAGCATATAATTATGTGTCACTGAGTGGTATTTGGAGAGTATGTTGCATTCAGTGCAATGTAATTATGTGGCGTGTAATTATGTGGGCACTGAGTGGTATTTGGAGTGTATGTTGCATTGAGTGCAGTGTAATTATGTGGCGTGTAATTATGTGGCACTGAGTGGTATTTGGAGTGTATGTTGCATTGAGTGCAGTGTAATTATGTGGCGTGTAATTATGTGGGCACTGAGTGGTATTTGGAGTGTATGTTGCATTGAGTGCAGTGTAATTATGTGGCATGTAATTATGTGGCACTGAGTGGTATTTGGAGTGCATGTTGCATTGAGTGCAGTGTAATTATGTGGCGTGTAATTGTGTGGCACTGAGCTGTATTTGGAGTGTATGTTGCATTTAATGCAGTGTAATTATGTAGCATAACATTATCTGGCACTGTGTGGTATTGTGTGGAGTGTATGTTGTATTCAGTAGACTGTAATTGTGTGGCGTGTAAATATGTAGCACTGAATTGTATTGTTTGGAGTGTATGTTGCATTGAGTGCAGTATAGTTATGTAGCATATAATTATGTGGAACCGAGTGGTATTGTGTGGAGTGTATGTTGCATTGAGTGCAGTGTAATTATGTAGCATATAATTATGTGTCACTGAGTGGTATTTGGAGAGTATGTTGCATTCAATGCAGTGTAATTATGTGGCGTGTAATTATGTGGGCACTGAGTGGTATTTGGAGTGTATGTTGCATTGAGTGCAGTGTAATTATGTGGCGTGTAATTATGTGGCACTGAGTGGTATTTGGAGTGTATGTTGCATTGAGTGCAGTGTAATTATGTGGCATGTAATTATGTGGCACTGAGTGGTATTTGTAGTGTATGTTTCATTGACTGATATGTAATTATGTGGCGTGTAATTATGTGACACTGAGTGGTATTTGGAGTGTATGTTACATTGAGTGCAGTGTAATTATGTGGCACTGCGTTGTATTTAGAGTGTATGTTGTGTTGAGTGCAGTGTAATTATGTGGCTTGTAATTATGTGGTACTGAATGGTATTTGGAGTGTATGTTGCTTTGAGTGCAGTGTAATTATGTAGCATATAATTATGTGACACTGAGTGGTATTTTGTGGAGTGTGTGCTGCCTTCAGTAGAGTGTAATTATGTGGCGTGTAATTATGTGGCACTAAGTGGCATTTGGAGTATATGTTGCATTGAGTGCAGTGTAATTATGTGGCGTGTAATTATGTGGCACTGAGTGGTATTTGGAGTGTGTATTGCATTGAGTGCAGTCTAATAATGTGGCGTGTGACTATGTGGCACTGAGTGGTATTTGGAGTGTATGTTGCATTGAGTGCAGTGTAATTATGTGGCATGTAATTATGTGGCACTGAGTGGTATTTGGAGGGCATGTTGCATTGAGTGCAGTGTAATTATGTGGAGTGTATTATGTAGCACTGAGTGGTATTTGGAGTGTTTGTTGCGTTGAGCGCACTGTAATTATGTTGCATATAATTATGTGCCACTGAGTGGTATTTTGTGGAGTGTATGTTGAATTCATTAGAGTGTAATTGTGAGGCGTGTAATTATGTGGCACTGAGTGGTATTTGGAGTGTATGTTGCATTGAGTGCAGTGTAAATATGTAGCATATAATTATGTGGCACTGAGTGGTATTGTGTGGAGTGAGTGTTGCATTCAGTAGAGTGTAATTATGTGGCACTGAGTGGTATTTGGAGTGTATGTTGCATTGAGTGCAGTGTAATTATGTGGTGTGTAATTATGTGGCAATGAGTGGTATTTGGAGTGTATGTTGCATTGAGTGCAGTGTAATTATGTGGTGTGTTATTATGTGGCACTGAGGGGTATTATGAGGAGTGTATGTTACATTGAGTGCAGTGTAATTATGTAGCATATAATTATGTGTCACTGAGTGGTATTTGGAGAGTATGTTGCATTCAGTGCAGTGTAATTATGTGGCGTGTAATTATGTGGGCACTGAGTGGTATTTGGAGTGTATGTTGCATTGAGTGCAGTGTAATTATGTGGCGTGCAATTATGTGGCACTGAGTGGTATTTGGAGTGTATGTTGCATTGAGTGCAGTGTAATTATGTGGCATGTAATTATATGGCACTGAGTGGTATTTGCAGTGTATGTTGCATTGGGTGATATGTAATTATGTGGCGTGTAATTATGTGACACTGAGTGGTATTTGGAGTGTATGTTACATTGAGTGCAGTGTAATTATGTGGCACTGGGTGGTATTTGGAGTGTATGTTGTGTTGAGTGCAGTGTAATTATGTGGCTTGTAATTATGTGGTACTGAATGGTATTTGGAGCGTATGTTGCTTTGAGTGCAGTGTAATTATGTAGCATATAATTATGTGGCACTGAGTGGTATTTTGTGGAGTGTGTGCTGCCTTCAGTAGAGTGTAATTATGTGGCGTGTAATTATTTGGCACTGAGTGGCATTTGGAGTATTTGTTGCATTGAGTGCAGTGTAATTATGTGGCGTGTAATTATGTGGCACTGAGTGGTATTTGGAGTGTGTATTGCATTGAGTGCAGTCTAATAATGTGGCGTGTAACTATGTGGCACTGAGTGGTATTTGGAGTGTATGTTGCATTTAGTGCAGTGTAATTATGTGGCGTGTAACTATGTGGCACTGAGTGGTATTTGGAGTGTATGTTGCATTGAGTGCAGTGTAATTATGTGGCATGGACTTATGTGGCACTGAGAGGTATTTGCAGTGTATGTTGCATTGAGTGCAGTTTAATCATGTGGCATGTAATTATGTGGCACTGAGTGGTATTTGGAGTGTTTGTTACATTGAGTGCAGTGTTATTATGTGGGGTGTAATTATGTGGCACTGAGTGGTATTTGGAGTGTATGTTGCATTGAGTGCAGTGTAATTATGTGGCTTGTAATTATGTGGCACTGAGTGGTATTTGGAGTGCAGGTTGTATTCAATAGAGTGTAATTGTGTGGCGTGTAATTAATTGACACTGAGTGGTATTGTTTGGAGTGTATGTTGCATTCAGAAGAGTGTAATTATGTAGCGTGTAATTATGTGGCACTGCATGGTATTTGGAGTGCATGCTGCATTGAGTGCAGTGTATTTATGTGACATGTAATTATATGGCACTGAGTGGTATTTGGAGTGCATGTTGCATTGAGTGCAGTGTAAATATGTAGCATATAATTATGTGGCACTGAGTGGTATTGTGTGGAGTGTATGTTGCATTCAGTTCAAAGTATTTATTTAGCAATTAATTATGTTGCACTGAGTGGTATTGTGTGGAGTGTGTGTTGCATTCACTAGAGTGTAATTATGTGGTGTGTAATTATGTGGCACTAAGTGGTATTTGAAGCTTATGTTGCATTGAGTGCAGTGCAATTATGTTGCATATAACTATGGCACTGAGTGGTATTTGGAGTGTATTTTGCATTGAGTGCTCTGCAATTATGCGGCATGTAATTATGTGGCACTGAGTGGGATTTGGAGTGTATGTCGCATTGAGTGCAGTGTAATTATGTGGCATGTAATTATGTGGCACTGAGTGTTATTTGGAGTGTATGTTGCATTGAGTGCAGTGTAATTATGTGGCGTGTAATTATGTGGCACTGAGTGGTATCGGAGTGTATGTTGCATTGAGTGCAGTGTAATTATGTGGCATGTAATTATGTGGCACTGAGCTGTATTTGGAGTGTATGTTGCATTGAATGCAGTGTAATTATGTAGCAAAACATTATCTGGCACTGAGTGGTATTGTGTGGAGTGTATGTTGTATTCAGTAGACTGTAATTGTGTGGCGTGTAAATATGGGGCACTGAATTGTATTGTTTGGAGTGTATGTTGCATTGAGTGCAGTGTAATTATGTGGCGTGTAATTATGTGGCACTGAGTGGTATCGGAGTGTATGTTGCATTGAGTGCAGTGTAATTATGTGGCATGTAATTATGTGGCACTGAGCTGTATTTGGAGTGTATGTTGCATTGAATGCAGTGTAATTATGTAGCAAAACATTATCTGGCACTGAGTGGTATTGTGTGGAGTGTATGTTGTATTCAGTAGACTGTAATTGTGTGGCGTGTAAATATGGGGCACTGAATTGTATTGTTTGGAGTGTATGTTGCATTGAGTGCAGTGTAGTTATGTAGCATATAATTATGTGGAACCAAGTGGTATTGTGTGGAGTGTATGTTGCATTGAGTGCAGTGTAATTATGTAGCATATAATTATGTGTCACTGAGTGGTATTTGGAGAGTATGTTGCATTCAGTGCAGTGTAATTATGTGGCGTGTAATTATGTGGGCACTGAGTGGTATTTGGAGTGTATGTTGCATTGAGTGCAGTGTAATTATGTGGCATGTAATTATGTGGCACTGAGTGGTATTTGGAGTGTATGTTGCATTGAGTGCAGTGTAATTATGTGGCATGTAATTATGTGGCACTGAGTGGTATTTGCAGTGTATGTTGCATTGGGTGATATGTAATTATGTGGCGTGTAATTATGTGACACTGAGTGGTATTTGGAGTGTATGTTACATTGAGTGCAGTATAATTATGTGGCACTGGGTGGTATTTGGAGTGTATGTTGTGTTGAGTGCAGTGTAATTATGTGGCTTGTAATTATGTGGTACTGAATGGTATTTGGAGTGTATGTTGCTTTGAGTGCAGTGTAATTATGTAGCATATAATTATGTGGCATTGAGTGGTATTTTGTGGAGTGTGTGCTGCCTTCAGTAGAGTGTAATTATGTGGCACTGAGTGGCATTTGGAGTATATGTTGCATTGAGTGCAGTGTAATTATGTGGCGTGTAATTATGTGGCACTGAGTGGTATTTGGAGTGTGTATTGCATTGAGTGCAGTCTAATAATGTGGCGTGTAACTATGTGGCACTGAGTGGTATTTGGAGTGTATGTTGCATTTAGTGCAGTGTAATTATGTGTTGTGTAACTATGTGGCACTGATTGGTATTTGGAGTGTATGTTGCATTGAGTGCAGTGTAATTATGTGGCATGTAATTATGTGGCACTGAGTGGTATTTGGAGTGCATGTTGCATTGAGTGCAGTGTAATTATGTGGAGTGTATTATGTAGCACTGAGTGGTATTTGGAGTGTTTGTTGCGTTGAGCGCACTGTAATTATGTTGCATATAATTATGTGCCACTGAGTGGTATTGTGTGGAGTGTATGTTGAATTCAGTAGAGTGTAATTGTGAGGCGTGTAATTATGTGGCACTGAGTGGTATTTGGAGTGTATGTTGCATTGAGTGCAGTGTAAATATGTAGCATATACTTATGTGGCACTGAGTGGTATTGTGTGGAGTGAGTGTTGCATTCAGTAGAGTGTAATTATGTGGCACTGAGTGGTATTTGGAGTGTATGTTGCATTGAGTGCAGTGTAATTATGTGGTGTGTAATTATGTGGCAATGAGTGGTATTTGGAGTGTATGTTGCATTGAGTGCAGTGTAATTATGTGGTGTGTAATTATGTGGCACTGAGGGGTATTATGAGGAGTGTATGTTACATTGAGAGCAGTGTAATTATGTAGCATATAATTATGTGGAACTGAGTGGTATTATCAGGAGTGTGTGTTGTATTCAGTAGAGTGTAATTGTGTGGTGTGTAATTATGTGGCACTGAGTGGTATTGTTTGGAGTGTATGTTGCATTGACTGCAGTGTAATACTGGATTTTACAAATACTGTAATTATGTAGCACATAATTATTTGGTACTGAGTGGTATTGTGTGGGGTGTGTGTTGCATTAAGTAGAGTGTAATTATGTAGTGCGTAATTATGTGGCACTTAGTGGTATTTGGAGTGTGTATTGCATTGAGTGCAGTGTAATTATGTGTCTTACATTTGCTTGAATCTGAGTCACAACATAAGATTTGCTCAGTCCTTTGTCGGGATGCCTGACTGTGGATCCATCCATTTTGTGAAGTAACTGCAATTTTTCTGTCTCGAAAAACAAGCAGGATATCTTTCAACCATTTCCAGCTTATGTTGTTCTTGTAGAAAGAAACTGGCATCTGCAGAGAGAAAAGGCAAGAGGCAACCTACTTTCTGGTAACACTTTAAACCCATGTCCCTGCTTTTCGAGGCACCTATAGAGGATCTAGTCTGCAGGGAACGCTGTATAAGGCGATTCACGCGCCTACATGTATGTCCTTAATCCGATAGGGTTCAAGTTTCTTCTCACGCCATCGGCGTTCACGGTGCCAAGAATGTCCCTGCAAGCCCCCCAGTGCCCCTCCTTCATCTCCTCTGGCAGAACTGGAAACACCCAGGCTGTCAGTACAGGTAGACATCAACAATAGCCCTGCGCCCCGCGTCCAGGCATGAGTCACAACCCGGAAGGGACTCGAAAGATCACAAGAAAAGAGCAAAAGCCTGGGAATACAAAGTTGCGCGGCAGCAGAGGGGTGGAGGAGGGCCTGCACTTGTGGGAGCGATAATTGCTGCCATTTGATGATGCGTGTTCCCGCAAGTAGATCGCCTCACGTGCACACGTTGCCATTGATGGCAATAGAACGCTTGCATGTTTTTGGCCCAAAAAGCAAGTCGATTACATGAGGTCCCCTCCTATGCAACTCATATGTGTTGCGTAGGCGAGACCTAAAAAGGGAGTTTGGAGGCTGCTCGGAGTAAAGACAAAGAGTTCAGGCAGGGTTAAGTGAACTTTTTCTAATTCCTTGGGTAGCACAATGGAGGCCAACTGCTTTACCCGTAGAAAGTGTGCACTAAAACACACCAGAAGACACCTTTTTAGTATAAACAGAGCCAATTAGCCTCCCAGCTAGGTTACTGTTTTGAAATCGCCATTACCTGCGTGGATACTTTTATGATTATGAATTTACCACATTTGCCACATAATCCATCATCTGATGCATATTCTGCAGATTTTAACAAAAATAATGTATCTTGCTCCAAAAGATCAAAAGTAACTAAAAGCACTGCAAATTGCACTGTTGCGCAGTGGAAACTCCTCTGCAGGGAAGGATTGGTCACCTTTCTGTTGCTTATTGCTGAATTGGTCGTTAAACTGTCCCTAATGACATGAAACGTTTGCCAGGACAGTTTTAACCTGTATAAAAATGACACAATAAGGAAATAATACCATCATAATTTGTCCCACTGCATTAAGCCACATAATTTGCCTTTTTTTGCTTCATATTTTAGTCAACTCTTCCGCATACTTTGGGCCTCTGCTACATTTTTCAGTTGCCCTCTCCGTTGATATCCTGGATTTGACTTGTACCCATAGAAACCTCTGCGACCCACCCTGGTCCATGACCCCCCACCCTTCACCCCGTCTGCCATATCTCCCTTTCCGGGATGCTCATCAAAGCCCTGTTAATATAACCCCCATCTCATTTTTTTATCATAATCCGCATTTGCGTCAAGTTTTCTAAATAAACACGACAGGGAAAAGAAACACGGTAACTGTATCTACCCTCCTGCCAGCGCGCGCCCTCATCCCGTCCTATGCAACTACAATCTGCCTATTAAATTCTCTAAATAAACATGACCGAGTTAGGCCAAAACAAAGAATGCCCCGATACCGATAACGAGCAACACACATGTTCCATTACATGGCCTGCATGTCTGTTTGCGAGCACGCCCTTCTCCACAGCTCGCAGCGCACGTGGCACAGAAAGGATGGGAGGCCCAGGGGTGCAGCTGCCTGCACCCAAAACATGGGTGAGCCCAGCTTCCGGAGGGGCACGGGGTTCACCGCGGGGTTTAGTTTTAAGCCTGGCTCTTGTGAGGCTGTCGGGAGGGGCATACCTGGGATGGCTCCAGCACTCGGGGGATCCGGGGAGGCGCTGGGGCTCCGGCGGGGGTGAGGCGATGACACAAGGAACAGTTTGGCTCCACCTGCGTGGGCTCAAGCGTTGGAAATGCCCCCGAGGGAGGGGGCAGCCTGGGTGGCCACAGAGAGCGAGCCAGCCCTGCTAACCCAGAGCAGCCACAGCTGAGGACTTCTGTGCCACAAGCTGCCACCATTGCCACCACAGCCTACAGCGCACAGGGGGCTGAGCGGCCATCCATGAAGTTTCAATCCATCCTATTATCCGCTCAATGTAGTTTACCAATTAGCCTCTCATTAGGAATGTCTGCTGTTGGACTACTGGGGGGGGAGGGGGAATTGGGGTGCTACCGGTGCTGTAAACAGTCATCCTTCCAGTGTGTAGGGAGGGGCTATCTCTGCTGCCTCCACACAATTTGACTCAGTTCTCCTGTGTTTTTAAATCCCTTGGCTTTTGCGGGTGGAATTATATCTGTGTTTTGTACCTCGCACTGTTTCGGGAGGAATGAGTTTAATATTACTGATGTCCTACGTCCTCTATTTCACTCTGAGACTCAGATGCCAAGTTGTACCAGGAGGGGAGGGGGTTTATTTCTTGGAATTTATGTTTCTAAAAATGTCTCCTGGTCTACGAAAGATGTGACATCAGCATATACGGATAAGATTGGCAGATGTACCGAAACATCTATGAATTAAACATGTGTATATACATGTGCATATATATCAACTCCATTCCTTTCCCAACTGGGCACCCAGCTACATTACAGTAGCACAGATTATTAGAACAAGCTCGCGGGCAGCAGGAGGAGGCGCGGCAGCAGGGGGTAGGAGGTGGGCCTGCACTTGCGGGAGCGATAATTGCTGCCATTTGGCAGTGGCACTCCCGCAAGTAGATCGACTCACGTGCATGCATTGCCATTCATTGGCAATGGAACGTGTGCACGTTTTTGGCTGAAAAGCCAAAGCGTTCAGAAAAGGTCTTTTTGCCTTTGCAGCGCATGCGTGCTGCTAGGCAAGACCTAAAATGGACCAGAGGCCATGTTTTTTTGGCTGCAGATGTTTTTTGACTCGGGCTTCTAAAGCTGAGTCCCAGGATGGCTGCCTGGTTGAAGTGTTGGCAGCCAATCACATTTCAGCATTGGGACTGTCGGATCAACAGAGGATCCGCGTCCCCTTGTATAAATTATTTTTTTTATATGTCAAAAACTAGTGAACGGATCTACAGCAAATAATAAAAAGGGTTCATTCTGCACCAGGAGCTTCCCTGTCAAATCTGGTGTAATTCCATTCAGCTGGTCAGACTGTAGTCATGTCTAAAATCTGAAAATCTGTAATGAAGTTAACATGGTAAAACACTTTTTTTACCCCCCCCCCCTTTTTTCTCGGCCCCGCTTGATGGATCACCCCAAAAGTTTCCAGGCGTAACAAGAATCACTGGCACACTTTTTTGGGATAATGTTGTGAAGATTCATCAAATGGTACCAAAGAAATAGGCAAGTTCAAAAAACACTTTTCCTATGGAAACATGGTCCTTATTACAAGTACCTACTTTCAATCGTCAGTAGGTAATATATAGATAGACACACACATATGCACACAATTCTTAGTAGAACTATATGTCAATATTTTTAAACTTATTTTTGCTTGATGAGTTCCAAACTGTGAAGAACTTATTGATGACAAAGAAAATGTGTTTTGAGTTCTTATCCCCATCCTCCGATTATGATATATGACGACTCTGTGACTGCCAGAATGCAATGCCAGCGTTTCCATATTATCTTGACTCTTTCTTGGCGCCCAGTAGTTTTGTCACATAGACTCCAGCCAGTTCTTTCACACTGCACTGTAATTGTGTTAGTTTTACACCTGTGCCAATTAGGGGGATTAGCAGGCACGGGAGCTTATTATATATTTCCTAGTTTATTCATGTGCATATCAGTTACTGACCTTCTTATTGAAAAGTGATATTTATTCTTTTTTTCACCACAAAAAAGGAGTTAAGCATAATGATGCATTATGATAGAGAGTAGACATAGTGCATCTGTTTAAATTTATGTCTGTTTTATTGGTGGCAAAAGATGGGTCAGTAGCAAGGCCGATGGTTATATCTTTTTCGCTCTTGCAGGTGAATGTGTTACCACATCAAATCACGTTCCCACCGCATACAGGGATTCCACTAGCAGCCCAAACAAGATGCAGCTGACGAGTAGTTTCAAAAAACATGCAAAGGCCACCTCCACACTTGCCAGCGTGAGCCAGCGTTTTGTTTACATGGTTGACTGGTGGTGTAACAACAAGCTGTCATAGCAGGCATTACACGCAAGGAAACTCTCCCCTTTACTCCCTGATTGTTCAATAACAAAAGACAGCCCCAGTTTGGGTGCGGCAGGTCCTTTCATGCTTGGGCACCTGTGGCAGTGCACTGGTTACACTTATAACTACAACACAGGCGTGACTGTGGAAGGAGGTTCTGCAGCATAGTAGGAGTCACATCAACATGGCCCAATTGAAGAAATATGTCAATCTCTTGTCCTGTTAATCAAGTATGTCTCTGTTGTTGAAGGTCTTTGCTTGCTGGAGAATGAAGGAAGAGCTGGTCATCACATGCATCGAGCAGCCCTCCCCACCCTGGAAGATGCATTTTCTCCTGCATTTTTCAAATTAGCTTCTGAATAATGTGTGTGAGTTTTTATGTGAAATTTAGGGGCCTTGTCTCAGTTTCTTGCAGCTAGCCAGATGACTGTCAAAACGTATCCTTCTCTAACCACTTTGTTTATTTCAGATTGATTCGCTTTTCAACTGCCTGTATAAAAAAAGTGTTTTGGTTAAAGGTTCCTGATCGCTGAAAGGTTTTAGGAGTGAATGTAATTTAAAATATTTTGAAATGTTTAAAAATGCCGGTCTGTTTATTTGACCTTATTTGAAATGGTTTGCACAGGTGGAACCACAACAAACGTAATTAACATTTTGCATTTCAAGTTCATGCTCAGTTAATTATTAGCAATTTGCTTCCACACTAATTTGCATAAATTACTTCAGTATAACTCATCCAGTAAAGATTGCAATCACTTTAAAATGTCATCTTGTTTAGATAATGCCGATCTCTTCCGCCAAGGTCAGAAATTGCAGCAGGGCACACATGAATGATAAATAATTTACATCAGTTGGCTACCCCAATGGACGGGCATATTCATAGACTAGAGTGCAGTACACTTTTCTTGATCAATCGTCACCCAGTTATTTTGTGCATAGAAAATCATAACATAGCAGGCAACCAAGCCTGAAGTCAGGCGTTGCCATGTCATCCTCAAATACTAAAATCCACAATTGCTTTAAAAGTCACCAAACGGTTTGCAAATAATCCCCACTGAAATTCATTAAATGTAAATTAGCCGTGTACATATTCATTGTGGTTGTCCAGAGAACCTACGCATATGTTACTATTGGTGGGTCAAAGAGTCCAGCCCTGCGTAAGCTATGGAAGAGACTGGGAATCAGAACAGCTAAAGGTGGCACATTGTTTGATGTATTATGTCTGAAACAACGCTGTAAGGGAAATGCTCCGAAAAATCGTCTCACCATTGTCTTGGAGCATAAGAGAAACTGAAATCTACTAATGTTCTTTGGCTCCCACTGATTTTTTTGTGTTAGACTATCGCTGCGTTTTGAGTAATTTGATATTTTTCTTGGTTTAATATTTTTCTACTGATGTTTACAAATATAAGCTTAGTAGAAATGTTAATAGATAGACTGAAATGTTATTAATAAATACAAAAACGGGGGGGGGGGTCAATAAATCAAGGAACCTGGGCTATAAATGTAAGCACTGGAAAAACAATGGTTCTTTTGGGTTCACCTAAATATTGAAAATGTGCCAAAATTTACTCAGGGAAGGGGGCAGTCCTTTAATTCCCATAATGCACCCTAATGTTATTTACATGTCAACATATGATTACCATAAATATAAAGTATTATGAACACATGACACAATGTAGTGATGTGGATGTTCAAAAGAGAATTGTATTGTAATAATTTCCAATCATTGTCACGTTATATGAAGCTACATGTGAGAGTGATTCTGTAAGTGCTCACGTATGCAACCACTATAATAATAAGGTGCCACATATTAATAACACTCATCTGGAAAGGGCAGAAAGCAGTGCTTAATTTGTGCATGTGCTTTCAGGTGCTGAGCACCGGCACCTATTTCTCAGTGCCGGGTCTATTGAATTTTTCTCCCATGCACAGCCAGCATTGCATAGGCCATTAAAAAGCCCCAGCCTTGAGCGATGTTTGTGCAGTTGTATATTCAGATTTGGTGCATGCTGCTAGTGTGCTTGCTTTGGTGCGCACCATTGCCTGGTCTTCAGGGTGGAGGATGGGCAGGTGTGTTGTGTCATAAGCAGTATAAAATGCACAAACGATGAACTGGGAGCATAATTTCAGCTGCACTAGCCAGCAGTCTGCGCTTTCCAGTGAAGCCAAAGCTGCAAGGTTAGGTGAGTTGTGTGTGCGTTATTTTACACACAACTGTTATCCTACAGGTGACAGAATAGTGCTTGGCCGTGGGACACCATCGATAAATTCCTGCACAGTGGCACCCGCAGGAAACAGCCCAGTGGCTGCCTGCCTCAGGAGCCCAGACAAGGCCTTGCAGCGTAATAACAAAATACGGGAAGAAGCTGAGGGTGGTCCGAAAGTAAAAACATTTCTTCCAGCCAGTCAGTATATTAATATCATGCTCCTACCTGTCCCAGTACCATCTTGTCTCTATCACACCCTTCCTCTCCCTTCTGCAATGGGCACCATTGCAGTCACAAGCACCTTGAAGAACATCTTCCATCCCTGCCACTGTGACTGTGCCCCACGGCTACCTCCGACAGTGCCCCTCTCTCCACAGTGCCTTTCTCACCTGTATCTCAGTGCCCCTCTGCTTACAGTCCCCTGCCCCTCTGTATCACAATGCCCCTCCCTGCAACAACACTCACTCACTACTGTTACAGTACCCCTTGGCTCCCTCCCTCACTCTCAGAGCACCCCTCCCCACCATTGCTTTGTAATAAAGCATGCACTGGGCCATGAGTATTCAAACTTTGAGTTCGCACGTGAGATTGCGAAACCCTTCTCAGTCTTGGCCACTTGAACCAGAAGGTTTTCCTAATTACCCCCTAACCAGAGAGAGGATACACAAGGAATTTCTCAGTTTTGACCTGGGGAAAATAGCATTGATTCAAAACATGCTATCAGAGGGACTAGGCTGTGTTGGGTGCTCTGTAACTCCCCAACAAGCCTGCTGAGATCGATCACCCCACACCTTCTCTTCACCTCTAAAGACCCACGTCTGTAAACCCCTGCTGCATACTTACAGCCTTATGTCCCTGTTGGAGAGAGATCAGAGTGTTGTCTAGTTATAGTTTTGACTGTAGCACAGAGGGGTAATGTAGAACATGTACCATGCATATGACAGAACAGTATATATGTGGATAGCTCAGTGGGTTTCTGTTTTTTGTCACAGACGTCCATTTGTTACTCACTGATCGCAAATTACAATCCTAATATAGCACAGGTGGCAGTTTCAGTTGAATTTTAAGCCTAATAAGTTAAAAAGTATGTGTGGAAGCCTGTCTGAAGGGAGTTGATTGTGTCTGACTTCATTTGAAAATCGGTGGCAGTGGGATTTTGCGACTTAAAGTCTGATCATGTAATAGAACAATTTGTTTGAAGCAGGAGTGTGATTCTCCATCAAGGCATAATCCCAATGGTATAACTGACACTTTATTATGTTTTATCAGGAATTACTATTGTGACATAACAAAACATCTTTTTATGGCATAAAACTTAACACTGCTGTACATTGATGAGACAGGCCAAGAATGATACACTCAACTCTCAACTTTACATAATTAATGACTGTATATTTAATAAAGCAGAGGTGTACTCTTTGCTTGCTCTATCTCAGTATCTGCTTTTCTTCCTTCCCTTCACACCTCACTCCTTCACTTCTCTCCAATCTTACTCTACTTTCTGCCCTACATCTACGTTTTCTCTTAATCATCACCTCCCCTCATTACATGCTTTTCATTGTTCACCTTTCCATCTTTCCCTTCCACTCTACTCTCACACGCTCCCCACTGTCTGCTTTTCTTCCCTTGCCTTTCTCCTTTCTCCTCTTTTCACTTTTCCTTCTCATCACGTTCCACTCCAATCTTGCAGTCCCAATCTCTGCATACCACATTTCTCTTCACATTGTCTACTGCATCTATCTTTGCCTTTAGACCTCTCCTCCTCCCTCACTCTCCCTTTTAATTTTGTTCTTCTTGCACATATGTTTATATCTACTCCAGGAATCTGTGTTCTATCTCAGGGTCATAAGTTGAAATCTTGGTGTGGCCACTCAATCTTTCATCTTTAGATAAATTTAGTGCAATTGAGCTGGATAACAACTTTTTTAATTTGGCGTCAAGGCCTCCTCTAGTGAATATGTGCTTTACAAACATACATGGTGTGTTTCTCCCTCTATCCCTTAATTTCTTCCTTTCACATTCTTTTCTTATTTTCTCCTTCTTTCATCCATTAAATATTTATTTCCTTACTCCAGTGCTCCTCTTCCTGCCTGTATGTGTTACTGCCTTCTTTAATGTATTCCTTCCTTCATTCTTTACTTTCTTTTAAACAGCGCAGTGCAAGCACATTTTCTTTTGTTTGCAAAGCTGCCTCAAGTCCTCAAATGACCTTTCTCTAATTTGAGTTCACTTTAAAGTTTTTGTCATAGGCTTTCAATATGTTATATTGATTTGTATAGTGCACTAATCACCCAGGAGGGTATCCAGGGATTTGGGCAGGTGTATATGTGTGAGGTGCCTGAGTTGCTTTTGTGAAGAACGAGCCCTTCATCTTCTTGGGGAACTCAATACGGGAGGAGGTGACTCCGATGTGTTGAGGCTTGTGGATGTGGGTGGAGCCAATAAAGGGAAGTGGGTGGGGCCACTGGAGGGAGTGGGCGGGGCTGGGGAAGTGGGTGTGGCCTCGTTAAAGACTGTAAGCACCTGCTCTTCATATTTTACAAATTAAGCACTGCCAGAAAGTCGAGGCTGTACAATATTCTTTGCACCAAGGGAAGCACACGGTCTAATATGTTGCCCAGACATAGGTGCTCTTTCATATCTTTAACCAGAATATAGCAGTTGAAGGAGGACAGTATGTCAACGTTTCGGCCTCAAAAATGGGGTGGCAGTCATTTAAACGAGGTCATTCATCAGGACGGGGAGGGGATGGGATTTTTAATGACGAAGCAGCTACCCTGTAGATAAGAAAACTGTACATCGACACTCTTTGCTAGAGTGAAGGTAGAACGACAGAGCTAGGATTCTCCAGGCAAAAACACTTGCATACAGGTTGCATAAATCTGAGGTTATTCTGAGAAAGTAGCAATAATAGCATGGTATAGTATGATATTGTATGTATCATCTAATAATACGAGAGTGATTAAGAAGGGTGATACTACACTTGTCTTTTGGATTTATACCTCAATGCATTGTGTCGTTTCAAATGTTGTATCTATTTTATTCATAGGTTGAAATGTCAATACGTTTAGAGTGGATGACATGCATTAGACAATCCCCTCCCCTGAGTATATTTTGTCACATTTAATGATTTAAGTGAACCTGAAGGGACCATTGTTTCTGCTGTTTTTACAACTATAATAATGACAGTAGGAAAGGAGGGAAGAAACACCACTAAAGGAAGTCAGAACATAGAGATAAATGCAGCTGAATATAAAAATAAAATGTTGAAGAACTCTGACTAGTAGGAAAGGATGGAAGAGAAAAGGTAGTCACTTAACTTAATTATTTAATGTACTTTCTGAGGTTCAAAGAGTGCTGCATCACGACGAAGTAAGTCGACCTCGTTCAGTCAGGGTTTTCAGGTTATCTCCCATTCCAGCCTCTGAAACTGACTTTCTGCACCCAGATAAAACTGCAGGATGCTGCATGGGATTCATCCAGGGCGAAGGTACCACCTGATAAATCAGCTGAGGTTGTTCTGAGTCCCTTACACACTCGTAAATGTATGTATGTATGTAGGTATGTATGTATGTATATGTAGTGTGTATGTATAATGTATGTATGTATGCTTTTATTTGGTAGATGTATGGTATGAAACTAGCCAAACGCAGCAGAGCCCTGAACATGGTTAAAGGCAATTATACAGTCAATCTGGGATTATAACTCTTTTCATAATACTAATACCAGGGGGAATTTGAGTGATGAAACATATGAAGAGAGTATTACTACAAAACGTCCCCGATATTTGGCTTGGGCGCAAACATTGCTTGGGCTTGATTCTTCTATATATTCGTATTTTACTGCTTTCCCCTTTTTTCTTTCCCTGTTGCTTTTCCCTTGTTTCTACTGCTTTCTCCTTGCTTTTTTACTAGTGTTTTGAGTGCCTTCACCTTGCTTTCCTTTCATTTTCATTGCTTTCTCCTTGTTGTTTCTCCCATTTTTTAGGTGCCATCTCCTTGCTTTTTTTCAAATTTTCACTGCTTTTGCTTTTACCCTAATTTTCTAGTGCTGTCTGCTTGCTTTTCCCTCATTTTCACTGTTTTCTCCCTCCTATTTTCTCAATTTTTTGAGTGCCTCTGCTTGCTTTCCTCACGTTTTCATTGCTTTCTCTTACTGTTTTTCTCATTTTTTGAGTGCATTCTCCTTGCTTTCCACTTGTTTTTAGTTCTCGTCTACGCAGCGCACATGCGCTGCTAGGAAAAAACCTTTAGTAATCGCTTCAGCTTTGCAGGCAAAAACTTGCATGCATTGCATTGCTTTGAATGGCAACGCATGCACGTTTGGTGATTCCCTTACGGGAGTGAGCTTTCAAACCATCTGTTAATTACAAACAGATGGTTCCTGCTCGCTCCCCCAAGGGAAAGGCCCCCTCCTCTCACCCCTCCCCCTGCTGCCGCCTCCTCTCCTCCTCATTTTACTTAGCTGGGAGCTTCGCTCCTTCTTTCGAAAAATCGCAACTTTCGCGGCCGCGGCCCGCGCTTGTCTTGGTAATTAAATTATTTTGTAAATTTTTAATTTATTTTTTACAAAGGCCGATATGAGATGCTTCATTTTTGAGGATCCTGTTTTTGCAAATTGCGCCATTCCGAGGATTCTATCTATCGTCTAAGGCATCCTTAGCACGATCAAAATGCACGAGTACTTGTTAACTTTAACATTTGCGGCCAATGTAGGTGCTGCATGGGGGCGCTTGTGCCTTCCGAACCCAGTAGTGTGCATGGTGGCACAAGATCACACAAGAGGGTCCCTTTAAACCACCTGATCAGCTGGATTGAACAAAATAATTTAATTAACAAGACAAGACCGGCCCGCGGCTGCGAAAGTTGCGATCTAGGAAGGCCCGAGCGAAGCTCCCAGCTAAGTAAACAAGCCTCGCTGACAGCTCCGCAGTCATTAATTCCACTTAATTCCCGTCATCCGCAGCGCCATCGATGAGATAAAGGGCTGGGCTCGGTTCTCCTCCAGTGACACCAGCGGCCTAGCAGGGACAGGAATGTTTTCCTTTTTTGTTACATCCAAATCAATTAACCGAGTCTGAGCTCAGCCAACCGGGAGACAAGAACAAACCAAGCCAAACCGACTCTTCCAGCAGCAGGTCTGTGCTCACTCACTGCCAGCTGCGTTCACTCACTGTGCAGAAACTGCTCCTGACACCCTGCACCACCTACTCCTGACACTCACCTTGCACCGTCTGCTCCTGACTTCCTGCATTGATTGCTACTGACACCTTGCACCATATGCTCCTTTCGCAGTTAACCTGCACCATATGCTCCCATGCATCCACCATGCACAGTCTGCTCCTGAGAACTTACCCTGTGCCACCTGCTCCTATACACTCACTCTCAGCCCCTGTAGCACAGTCGGCGCCTGATACACCTTGCACTGTCTACTACTGCACACTCACCCTGCACCGTCTGCTTTCACACACTCACCATGAACAGTCTTCTCCTAAGAACTCACCCTACACCATCTGCCCCTGTGCACTCACCTGCACTGTCTAGTCCCAGGCACTCACCAGACACCATAGGCTCCTGCCCACTCACACTGCACAGTTAGCTCTCATCCACTCACCCTGCACCGTCAGCTCCCATGCACTCACCCTGCACCTTCTCCTCTTGTACACTCACCCTGCATCTGTCCCTGCAGCACAGTCGGTGCCTGATACACCTTGCACAGTCTACTCCTGCACACTCACCCTGCACCATTTGCTCCTGCACACTCACCCTGCATCGTCTGGTCCTGGCTATCACCATGCACTTTCTGCTCCAATGCACTCACCCTACACCATCTGCTCCTAACAATCACCCTGCACCATCTGCTTTCACGACTCACCCTGCAACATCTGCTCCCCTACAGTCATCCTGCAATGTATGCTCCCATGCACTCATCCTGCACCACATACCCTGTGCGCTCACCCAAAAGGTCTCCAAGTAGCTTTTAGCGTGGCGGCTGTTACGTCATCCAATTGTGTCTATCGGCAGCAGCTCTAAACTAAGCGGGCACTGCTCGTCTCCCTCAGCTTTGGTGCCCGCCCTTTGTTTTCTCAGCACATCCACGAGCATGGTGCAAATGAGGCGTGTTAAAGGGACTCCTTTTGATGAGCAAGCTCAAACAAAATCAGGATCTCAGGTCTTAATCGTACCATAGCACGGATGGCGTTTTTTTAGTTTTTTTCTTCAAACCATCAGTTTACATGGCTTTTAGCAGGTCATTAAGTACATTGTGCTCAGCAAAGTCGTCCCGTTGGATGTCAGGTAATCCGCATTGAAGCACCTGTCTCTTCACAAATCCATTCACACTGCAATGGCCTCCATTTCGTTTTCTTTGCCGTGTTATATGAAAAGAAAACACAGGCGGGGGTTCTGCCGTAATTAAAGGGGGGTGATAATGGGGCAAGATGATTACAGCGTGAAAATGGACTATCAGCGAAACTCACTAACACCCTGCACATCTGGCGCAGCCTGTGGGAAACCAACTCTCTTAGATCCCCCTAGTGGAACTTCAGGTACGTGCTTACCAGCACGCAGTTTCGTTTGTACTTTCCCCCAGGCCTCCCTCCCGTTGTCTGTGCCTTTCACTCCCCCAGCCCTCCTCCCATTGCATGTGCCTTTCAATCCCCCACTGACCCCCCTCCCGTTGTCCGTGGCTTTCAATCCCCCCGCCCCCGTTGGCCATGGTGCCTCCCCCTAAACACTTATAAGGTCCCAAAGGCGCGACCTGTTGGCTATGCCAATGCTTGTTATTACTTTCTCCTTGTATGTTCCCTCATTGCCACTCTTGCCTGTCATCTTTTTCCCAACTCCGTCTAATCCTGCCCACCGCCTCCCGCACCCCTCTCTCCTTCCAGGACCTACTCAATGGAGGTTGAAGAGTGACCCCATTGAGGAGGCCCCAGGCCCAGCTACCCCTGTGCTGCAGCATCCCTCTTGCTCCTGTCTTCTCCTTGATTGTTAACCTGTTTTTAGGTGCTCTCTTCTTCTTTACCCTCATTTTTACTTCTTTCTCCTTGCTTCCCCCTGTTTTTTGAGTTCCCTCCCCTTGCTTTTCCTAAATTTTCATTGCTTTCTCCTTGCTTTTCCCTCATTAAAAAAATCAGTTAGTAACTCCAGCTCCTTTAGACCCTCACAGGTGATTTGCCACATTTTATAAATCCTTGATTGTTTGATTGATTGATATATATATATATATAGGTTTCAGGCATGTTATAGTTAGAAATTAGCATTTAAAAAAAAACTTAAAAATTCACTGAAAAAACATAGGTTTCAGGGACGTTTTAGTTAGTTGGACATTACACTTGTGCATAACCATAGAATTTCGGATGTTTAGTTTAGCTAATATAACTCACACCCCCGCAATGCACTGCTGATGACGTCACATATTACATCATTCATGACATGGTCAGGGACATCACTGATGACATCTCAAATGACATCACTGATGACATCATCCAGTGACTGTGTGTTTTTATAAAGTTTAGGTATGTATTATATATATGCCAAGGTGTATTGAAGAATGAGTGGGTGTATAAGTGACTGGATGGAGGATTTATTAGATGTGTGGCTGACTGTTTAAGTGAGTTATTACATGTGTCTTACTGAATGCATGGGTTAGTGACTAAACTGTGTGAATGTCTGCATCAGTCTGTCTGTTGTTGAAGAAGCTGTTGCATGGATTGGTCAGTAGCTACATCAGTGTCTATAAGGGTTATTGATTGGTTGCCTGAGTATTTGTGTGGGTCCCTGAGTGTGTGTGTGGGTGGGTGGGAGGTGTGTGACTCTATGCATAGATGTTTGAGTGGTTGATTCACTGGGCGTATGGGTTCAAGAATGCATGTGGAAACAGCTGTATGGGTGGGTGAGTGTGTGTTTGGGAGTGTTGGTGAGTGAATGGATTTCTCAGTGGTACATGTCCAAGTAACTACATATGTAAAAGGCAGTGTATGTGAAAGTTGGTGTATATAAATGACTATACGTGAGAGTCAGTGATTGTGATTGTGAGAGTGGCTGTATGGATGAGTGTGTACTTGTGAGAGAGTAAGTATGCTTTTGTTTCTGTTCTAATAAGTGATGTGGTGTGTGTATAACTGTATAGGTCAGTAAATAAAAGTGTTATTGATTCTTTGCATGACTGGCTAGGTGTGTGAGTAACTCTGGATGAATGGTGGTGTGTGAGTGTCTGTATAGGTGTGTGAGTGCATTTGATAGTGTTGTATTGATGAGTAACTGCATGTATGCATGATTGTATGGGTGAATGAGTAGATGTGTTTGTAGACCTAGGAATCAGTGAGTGCGTATGTAGTAACTGGTATTGGTGTGTCGATGTTTTCGAAAATGGTAGTCTGTATTTTACAGTGGGTGTACCAAAGGTTATATTAGAGTGTGAGGAGGTGCATCAGATTTTCACATGGATGATGTCATAAGTGATGTCATTAGTGATGTCACTGTCCATGTCATGAATGATGTAATATGTGATGTCATCAGCAGTGCATTGCTGGGGTGCGAGTTATAGTTAGCTGAACTAACTATAATGGCCAAATTTCAATGGTTCAGTACAAGTGAAATGCCCAACTAACTATAACGTCCCTGAAACCTATGGTTTTTTCAGTGGATTTCTAAGGTTTTTTAAATGCTAATTTCTAACTATAACGTCCCTGAAACCTATGTTTTTTTCAGTGAATTTCAATGGTTATTCTAATTATAATGTGCCTCAATCCTATGCTTGTTTCAGTGAATTGCTAAGGTTTTATAAATGCTAATTTCTAACTATAAAATCTCTATTAAGTCCCCTTGAATCCTGAAGGTCCTTGGTGGCCAAGAAGCCCACCAGGTACCTCCAGTCAGTGCCACAGAGCTGCGTTGCAGAGACGTGTTCCTAGGCCATGCCCCTTTTCACACTACGCTGCAAATGCGGCTTCTGGCGCACTGCTGCTCGGGTGCTGAAGTCCACTTGTATTCTGAGGTCCTCAGGACACTAGAGGCCCTCATCGATCGACCAGCAGTACACCAGAACCTGAGTTTGCAGAGTGGTGTAAAAAGTGGCACTTACTGGAGGTACCTGGTGGGCTAGTTGGCCCCCAGGAGCCCTCAGGATTCAAGGGACTTAATCCCCCAATTTAAAATGCTACAGGGGGTGTGTTCGCACACTTGTAATATCTGGTCCCGCCCCCTCACTGCATCATTGTGCAAATGCGCCCCCTGGCGTGTTGTAAGTTGGGAGATTAAATCCCTTTGAAATCCTGAGGGTACCTGGGGGCCAACTAGCCCACCAGATACCTCCAGTAAGCACCAGAGAGCTGCGTTGCAGAGAGGTGTAAAAAGGGGCGTGGCCTCGGACCACCTCTCTGCAACGCAGCTCCCTGGCACATACTGGAGGTGTCTGTTGGGCTAGTAGGCCCCCAGGGACCCTCAGTATTCAAGGGGAATTAATTTTCTAACCTGCAACGCACCAGGGGGAGCATTTGCAGAGTGCTACAGAGTGGGGCGGGGCCTCTGGTGTGATGCAGGCCTTTTTTTCTCAGAAGGGGGCTGCGTGGCCTTCCTTCTATTCTCATTTTTGGGGCCCTGGTGACACCACCCCCCAGAGTCTGCCCCTATTTTTTTTTAAATCTAAACAGGAAGGGAGCTGCATGAGCCCCCCTCCCGTGGCCAATTTCGGCCCCGGGGACCCAATCCCTCAGGGCATGACCACAAATAAATATATATTTTTAAATGTTTTTACGGAGGGGGCTGCTTGGCCCCCCTCCTGAGGCCTCTATTGACTCCGGGCACCCCATCTAGTGGGGAGGGGGGCCACGTGGCCCCCCTTCTTGATCACTTCTAGCCTCAGGGACCCCACCGGCGAGGCCTGCCGCTCCATTGGGGACTGTGGGGTGAGCCCCAGTGCCCCCACGTTCATACCTGCTCCCCACCTCCTGCAGGAGCCGGCATTGCTTGCTCTCCTTGTGGAAAAGCAATTCTGCTTTGTTTCATTGAAAGGAGAGCAGGTTTCCCAGCTCTCGCTTCAATGAAGCAAAGCAGTTTGCTATGGCAGGGGGGATCCATGTGGCTCCAGCCCTGCCATAGCAAACAGCAGTGCCCCAAGGGTGGGCACCCCTGGACACTGCAGGAGCCAGCCCTGTGTGGTGGCGGTCCCAAGGGCCATCAATGGCTCCAGGATGGGGGCCGCTCGGCCCCCCTCTCAATGTTTAAAGCTCTGGGATGGTGGTGGTCCCCAGGGCAACGCGGAGGGTTCGAGCCCCCCCACACAAATTATTTATTACAGCCCAAGGGAGGAGGCGGTCCCAGGGACAGCGTGAGGGGGAAGGACCCCACGCATTATTTTCTAAATAAGCCCCGGAGAGGTGGTTGTCCCTGGGGCTGCAGGAGACCGCATGCCCCCCGCACATATTCTGCATAGCCCTGGGGAGGTGGCGGTCCCCAGGGCTGCTGGGCCCCCGCTATTATTTTTTCACAATGCCCACGGGGACCTAATTAAAATGAAGCGCATTTTTATTTTATTTCTGCGGGATTCGCGACCTCAACGCATTTCCACCAAAGGCAGGCCTAGGGGGTCATGGTGTTTCTACCCTGTCCCCTTATCTTGTTTTTATCTTTGTTTTACTGTTTTCTTGTGACTCGGTTCTACTGAGTCACAAGATGGCTGCCAACACTTCCTGGAGTGTTGGCAGCCAATCACAGTGAAGCTCGAACCCACCCCTGCCCCAGACATCAAAACTTTTTCTTTTTATAATTTCTCAGCAACTACTAAATGGATTTACACCATTTAACAAAAATGGCTCTTTCTGAACCAAGGGCTACCCTTTTGCCAAATTTGGTGTAATTCCATTTAGCAATTCGGTCTGTAGCTTTGTCTAACGTTTCCTATAGAACTTAACATGGGAAAACGCATTTTGGGACCACCCTTTTTTCGCGCCCCCGCTTGACAAATCACCCCAAAACTTCGCTTCGATTTTTAGGCCTGATCTTAGACCACTCGTCCTCGTGCCCCACAGACAGCAGAGAGACAGAAACAGAAGGATTTTTGAGCCCTATTTTTAAAAACTTAGACGGAGTAAATGAAGCATAATTTAATGAAATTTACATTACGCTTGTTAATCAAAATTACACCAGATGATCCAATAATGCATGGTAACATTTTAGTGCTGGAGCACGAGAACAACGTAATTGACCAGAACGCGGGAGGCTGCTTCTTTCTGCACTGTTATTTTTTGCATGAAATGTGTTCTTGTGCCAAAAACGAAAACAAGCGAAAATATTGCACTAAATACTGGTTTTGCGTTTCAGATATTTTCAGATGTTTTGCAAAATGTCACTTAATGACGTAAAAACAAATGATGCACATTTCACACATCATTAATAAAAACACCCTCTGTGGTGAACCGTGAGGGGTCGGTCATCTGTTGTCAGAAACATTTCCGTCACCCCATTGCTGCAGACCCCAACTGCGGGACGAACCCACTGTAAGCTGGCCTGCCGACCTGTGTACTTAAGGGGACCCTTGACAGGATGAAGCACGACCACTGCTGTGTCCCTGCGCTGCGCCTGCTTGGTTTTGTGTGGAGGGGGGTGTCTTGGGGGGGGGGAGGTGTCTTATGAGGGGTGTCTTGAGGAGGCGCAAGGGATTCAGGGGGAGTTTACCAAGGCGGGCCCGGCCGAGAGGAGCTGCTCACGGGCCAGTTGGGTGAGCCTCAGCTATGCAGCAGCCAAAGGTCACCATTCCTGGCGGATAACGCGCAGATACGGCGAGGGCATGTGTGTCAACAAACATCAAGCACACTCCGCTGCCGCCCAGAGTCCTGTCCTCCCCTCCACCCGGAGATGCGCTCGAGAGGGGGCGCTCTGCAGGTGGGCAGCTCTGTGCCTGGACCCCGAGCAGGGCGCGAGCAGGGCGGGGGAGCGTGAGCGGGCGCGGGCCGTCTCCAGTGTCATTTTAAGCACTGGCAAAGCATAAACTCCCCTTTTAATGTGTGAAAGTCACTCCCTCAACAGGCCTCTCGAGTCTTAAGGCAGGGTGCAACATATTAAAAGAGTAGTACATGTGTTTAACAAGCTCTAGCAGCAAAAACCCTAAATTGTCATTTTTGCTGCAAGAGAGAGATTGATAGCCCCATTGGCAAGTGCAGTGTTACAAGCTGACATCTCAGATGTGCTAACTTCTGAATGGGACTACCAAAGTTGGCACTTCAAGGTATCAAACAACTAGTAAGATTAGGCCTTACTTGATACCCAGTCAAAATTATTTTAGGCTGTTGCCTCATGCATGTTTTGGAGAGTTGCTATTGTTGTGAGGTGGGAGGGAACCTAGTGGCCCATTGACCAGTGACTACAACTTACCCTGAGAGCATTTTCTGGGCATACAAATGGCACCCCTGGCATCCAGAACTCAGATCTCACTTGACTGAAAAAATAGGACTGAAGAAGGGCTACTCTCCTCATCCTGGAACTGACAAAAAAGAAGTTGCACTGAAGTTGAACTGCACCTGCTGCTCATTGGGCTAGCGAATGAGATGACTATGCCTGCTGTGTGCTGCTCATGGAGAAGTCACCCCTGAGCCCAGCTTGAAGTGGAGATTCCAAGAGTCAGTTGACTGGCTTCCTTTCACAGCACAGGGCTGTATAAGCTTAAGATGCCTACAGGGTCGAGTTGGTAGCCCAGATCACTGGATCGCCACTCCTCACCACCGCCGTACACTACAAGATACCAGGACCCAATGCTCAAAAGTTGCACCCACCAAAAGAAGGAAACTGTTGCAACTACTGTACTGGGTAACTGGTAGCCCAGTGGCGACTGGACTTTTGCTGACCCGAAGAATACTGCATGGGATGTCAACCCCAATCGCCAGAATCACCTCACCAGGACTGTGCACAGAGGAGTAGCCTCAGGACAACCCCAGTGGACTGCACAGCATCCTTGAGCATCATTAGAACCCTGCATCCTGTGCATCAAGACAGTGTCATAGAAGTCAATGGCAAGGAGTTACTGATGCTGGAACTGGACTGATCCTCTTAATGAGGTAACTGTTTTGCTGGACCTTATTGGTCCCCTTGACAGGCTCAAGTAACTCAAAGTAAACAAATTCTACTTTGACAAAGCTCTTTTTGAAAAATTCTAAGCATCAAATGTGTTGAATTTGCCAATGCTTGTTCACAGTTAAGTGAATACCTTGAAATATTGTTTCTTGTAAAATCTATATCTCCGGAACTCTCTGGTGGATCTTTTTTTTGTGTTGTGCTTCTTTCTTGTTCAATTATTTTGGTGCTGTTTAAATACTTTTCAACTGTTCCTTTGTATACGCCCGACTGCTCAGAGCCACAGCTACCCAAGGTTGAGCTAAGGTTTAAGAAACCTTACCTGGCTAGTCCAAAAAGGGGTTGGCAGTGTATTTCACAATCACCCATATAATACACCCCATTTACTCACAGTAACCGATCCTGGTGCATAATCAGCTGCCACATAGCTAGTATGAGCATGGGCCTTTAGCCATCTGACCTCTTCTGGGACATCTTTACCATAAGCTAGTGGTGCAAATAGTAGAGTTCTCTGTATTTGTACTAAAGTATTTTACCAAGCCTGGTGGTATTAGATTTGATCTAATCTGTAGAACACTAACATGCAAGATAGGCTACCTATGGGCATTCCTGTGACAAATAGTCTGCATTTATCATTCTGCAGCGTGCACAACGATTATCGTCTGTAAGGCCCATCTTGCATAATACAACAGGGGCACAATACATCTCATATCGAAATTTAACATGTATCAGTTGTAGTCTGTAATCCTTTAATGCAGCTCACAAACACAGCCGCTACATCACAAAGGTAAGAATAAGAATTAGGTGACATCACAGTATCCATAAAGGCCAGGTGGCAAGGGAGATCAGCCTCTTTTAGAATGCCTCGAGTGACAGGAGAAGTTGAAACACAGGAGTAAAACTTGAACTTGAATGAAGAATTGGAGACCATCTCGAATTCCATGTAGATACATCAATTAGAATTATCTGAAATGGAAAAAGGAGTAAATCAACGAGAAGGGCAGAAAGGGTCTTCATAAGAAGCATGAACAAGAACATCAGAGTAAGAAAGCATGAAAAGGATTGTAAACCAGATTAAATAATTGTAAACCAGATTAAATAACAATTCAGAATTACCCTCAGGGAGGGAAGGGAGGGATAATGTTAGCCTCCGTGTCTTTAATGAAATCCAGATTCTCTCGTCATGTTAATAGGAGAATCGCAATTTCATTACAAGACAGGAGGCTACATTATGCATGTTGGTAGCCTTGAATAACTGCATCAGAAACATGTTCAATTGGTTTACAATAATGATGAGCAAAAGTATAGGCATTAGACCAATCAGCGGACTTAAGGATAGCATCCAACTTACCACCAAACCAGAATGACTTGCTGGCCATAGCACTCCTGAGAGAGTGAGCTTGGAACTTAGACAGGTCAATACCAGCAAGGTTCATAGCAATCTTAACCCACCTAGCGATAGAGCAGGATGAGATGGGTTTAAAGGGACTAACATAAGAAACTAAAAGTTGATTTGCACCAGGAGGACGAAGGTTAGACATTCTGGAATCGTATTCCTTCATGCAATCAACAACACATAGTTTTGGATGGGAATCAAAACGAGGGTAAAAGATAGAATCAGACATGGTTTTGGTTCTTCTAAATATTTCAAAGTTAACACCAAACATGTCGTAACATCTATTAGAGATGTCCAGAGCTTTGACATCAGAAACTCTGCGACAAGAAACTAGACATAAAAGAGAGGCAAGCTTAATTGAGAGACATTTCCTGTTAAGGAGAGAATTGTTAGGCCATGAACAAAAAAGATCAAGTAAAAGTTTAACATCGCAAACGGATTGATATCTAGGACGAGGGGGTCTCTTAAGACGAATACTTTTAAGAACTCTACAGATAATAACGTTTTTACCTATCGTTTTACCATTGACAAGAGCATGGCCGGCTGAAATTGCAGATCTAAAACAATTAATTGATCTATAGGAGAGACCATTATCATAGATTTCAACAAGGAAATTAACAATACAGACTATAGGAGCCTCCACGGGATCCAAGTTCCTCTCCAAGCACCAACTAGACCATTTCTTCCAGATGTTATTGTATCTGTAATGGGTTCCAGGTGCCCAAGACTCTCCGAGGAGAGTGAGAGCAGACGACGAAAGTCCAGACAAGAGATTGCCTGACACTTTCCAGGCAAGAAGGTTCAAACTCCCTGAAAGAACCAGGTGATGATCCTCTCCGTCTGCGTTTAGGAGGAGGCCCTGAATTGCGGGAAGCAAGAAGGGGACGTCGCAAGAAAGTTCCAGAGCTGTGGGGAACCAGGCTTGAGACGGCCAGAAAGGAGTTATCAGGACAAGGGAGCATTGTTCCTGTCTCACTTTCTGAAGAACCCTCTGAATCATTGCAAAAGGGGGAAAGGCGTAAGGGTGAAGGGGAGCCCAAGGCTGGAGGAAAGCGTTTACAGCTAGAGCACCCGGGTCTGGCATCCAGCTGAAGTACTGGGGAAGTTGGAAGGTCAATCTGCTTGCGAAAAGGTCCACGTCGAAGGGACCCCAAAGAGTGTTCAGGGAATTGAAGATCGTCGCATCGAGTTTCCAGTCGCTGAAATCTTGAAGGAACCTCGAGTTCCAATCCGCTGAAAGATTGGATTTCCCTGGAAGGTATTCTGCTCTCAATGAAATTTTGTGTTCTAGACAGAACATCCATAATTTCTTGGCCACATCCGAAAGGTCTGCGGACCTCGTGCCACCGAGACGGTTGATGTAAGAGACCGCAGAAACGTTGTCCATTTTTAGAAGGACAGATCTGCCTTGAAGAGAGTGTCTGAAACTCATCAAGGCATAGAGCCCAGCGGTCAGCTCTAGAAAATTTATATGGTGGGAGGACTCCGAAAGGGTCCAAACTCCACCGGTGTCTTGGTCGAGGAGGCGAGCACCCCAGCCGTGCAGACTGGCGTCTGATTCCAAGACAAAGTCTGGGGTGGTACCGAAGATAGCCCTTCCATTCCATGCATCCAAATTGTCCAGCCACCAAGAGAGTTCCAGTCTCGCTGGTTGGTCCAGAGAGATCATGTCCCCATACCAGAGACTGGACCGGAGGGCTTGGGCTTTCACCCTCTGGAGAGCACGATAGTTTAGGGGACCAGGAAAGATAGCTTGGATCGAAGAAGAAAGAAGACCCAAGAGTCTGGCTAATTCTCGTAGGGAGAGAGATTGATGCTTCAGGACAAACCTGATTTCTTTTCGAATTTTCGCAATCTTCTTTTTCGGCAGTGAGAGAAGACAGCTTGAGGTGTTCACGGTGAATCCTAAAAATTCGAGGGATTTTGAGGGTGTCAGGATGGATTTTTCTCTGTTTATAATAAAACCAAGACTCTCTATCAACTCCATGGAGACCCTGAGGTCTTCCAAAATTTGTTCTTGGGTTTGAGACATGATGAGGATGTCGTCTAATTAGATAATTAAATGAACCCCTTTTGCTCTCAGAATCGAAATGATGGCTCTCATGACCTTGGTGAAACACCAGGGGGCAGATGAGAGACCGAAGGGGAGAGCCTGAAACTGGTAGAGGTGTCCGTCCCAAATACATTTGGCGAAGGATTGATGTTCCTTGGCCATGGGGATAGTAAAGTAGGCATCCTTTAGGTCTAGCTTGACTAACCAATCTCCTTGAAGGAGAAGGTCCCTGAGAAGATGGATGTCCTCCATCTTGAAGTGGAGATAAACCAAGTATTTGTTTACTTCCCGTAAGTTTATCACTGGCCTCCATTCTTTTGTGACCAAGGAACCTCGATAATAGCTCCCTTTTTTAGCATAGAGGAGACCTCATCCTTGGTGATAGCTAGATGTTCCGGGGGAAGGTCCAAGGGTCTTGGAGTCGTTGATTGGTAAGGGATGTTCACGAAATCTATCTTGAAACCGCGGACAGTTTGGAGGACCCACGGGTCCTGAGTATAACTTTCCCAAACATGGTAGAACAATTTGAGCCTTCCCCCGACCTTTGGAGGGGAAGGAGAAAGGAGGGAACTTACTTGAGGTGTTGGTATTAGGTGCTCCACGGGAGGAGAAGCCTCTGCCTCGGGAACCACGACCTCCTCGTTGGGGGTAGAACTGTTTGTTAGAGGGGTAGTATCCTCTTCCTGCACCACCTCTTCGTCTGCTGGAGTTATAGGGCCGGAAGTTGGCACAGCTATCTTGCATGTTAGTGTAGAACACTAACATGCAAGATAGGCTACCTATGGGCATTCCTGTGACAAATAGTCTACATTTATCATTCTGCAGCGTGCACAACGATTATCGTCTGTAAGGCCCATCTTGCATAATACAACAGGGGCACAATACATCTTATATCGAAATTTAACATGTATCAGTTGTAGTCTGTAATTAGGTGTCATTGAGCTCATCTGGGTACCACAATAAACACATTACTCCTCTATGGGATCAATCTAAATAACCTTGCTACATGGTTCTCGCTTTCGGCACAGGCAGGATCTTTTTGATGTATGGTATTGTATAAGCTGATAAAAAGATCCTGTGATGAGGGGATAACAGCAGTGTCTGAAGAACATGAAGTGTTGGAGGTGCATCAGGGAATGTATTATATAGAGTTTTGTGTGTGGCTCTACTTTTATGGAGCGTAGAAAAATCTAGTGGTGTGCAATTGGAGTCCTCTCCCCTGAGAAATGTCTTCCCTGTGGTGACTGCTTATTTTGGCGGCGGACTCCCCAGTCCTTAGTCAGCTGCAGTGCTGGGTTTTATGCAGCAAAGATAACACTCGCAAACCTGATTTTGAATATTCCTCACACAGTGTAATGCAGACAAATAGTCAAAACAGTGTATGACTTCAACCAGCATTAGAAAAAGCATCTCTTTACACAATAATCAAACCAACTCCAGTAAATTGGTAGAATTCCAGTCAAATGTAATAGATTAGAACACCGCAAAATGGAAAAAATAAAATACGCTGAGAAAAAAGCTCAGAATTATCCACCACTATGGAACCTTGTAAGACAGTGGGTATTGTTACATTTGAAGTTAGGATTGCAACACTGGAGGAGAAAGCATTAATTACTGGACAAATATTATATGAGTTCCAGACACACCTTTGCAAAGCAGCACTGACCAGAGGATCAGACTTCTGTTCTGTGGCATTTGAGAGGGAAGATGGCCACTGCAAGGCCACAGTGGTGGCGGCTCAGTATTTGAGTATCTGTTAAAGTCCCAGACTCCATGCCATATTTGAAGTACATCTCAGGCATGCTAAATTCTCACATCAACAGCTGAAACCGGTCCAGGTCTGTCTGTGGAAGACTGGCTGCATACTAGGACTTTTTTACATTTTCTGTACTGACAATGTTCCATTACTTAACCCAGAGGGCCTCAAGCTTGCAATACATTTCCACTGCTCCTTGGTCACTCGATTAGCTCTGATCATAACGAGTGAAAGGGTATTCCCCACATCCTCTAGGTCAGGGAGACAGCAGGGAAACTTTGAGGCCTTGAATTTGATCTACTTGAGATAGAGCAACCAGGAGTGGGGGACGAACTGAAGCTGGCTTGTAAACGTGATGGGTCTGAGATGTTTTCTTGCTGACTTCAGGTGTCCTTGTTTCTCTAGACCCACACACTGACATTCTGAAGGAAAGAGCAAATGGGGCAGATAGTGACCTGATGATGATAACAGAGACTGGGATTGACCTTCAACTCCGTTCGGGGGTGGTGCAGAAGCTGATACTCACTCTGCCAATAAAGACCTGGCTGTTGTAAGTATGGATGCGTTTCAGTTACAACTAGAGACCAGTGGCATTAAAAGTCAATGTGGTACTAAAATGACTGTCAGTCAAGTACCAGACCTGCCTGCAGTCAGCAAGAAATGTTTCTTCACAGTAAACAAGTAAGTGAGAGAGGACCAATCGCCATGTCACCTAGCAGAGGCGAAACAGCCAGTTAATGAACGTATATAGTTTTTGGGAGAAAGTTAAACTGCACAAAGATACTTTAACATTGACAAAATCCTCTCACTTTGCATTCAAAGAAGGAAATATAAACACCAATCTCCCTTCTGGAGAATAAGCAAAAATATGTCAAAAGACATAGCCTGATATTGGTTGTCTGTCACTGAACGCACAGCAAATGTGACAAGATTAAAACAAAATGTAAAGTGATCTTTAATGCTCATTCCCCTTTGGAACTCCAGCATGGTTGTTTTGGGGGTGCTGTAGTCTTCCTCCACATCCCCAATTCCAGCACCTATGCAAATGTGAGGCAAGGACAGAGGTTGAAGAGAAACATCCTCAATTAAAGGCCGTTGCAAACAAAATCTCCTCAAGGAACATCTGTCTATTCATGCCCAGTATTGTCCAATATTATGTACTCAAAGTTTGTGCTAAAAACACACCTATCAGAATTTGATCCTTATGTACTAGAGTCCCAAAAGGTGATTAATCCCTTTGAAATAGAAGTTAATTATGCCTCCAACAGGAAGTGGTATTGCAAACAAAACAGGTGATGGACCGAATGTGGATCAATGTCACACATTCATCCCAGTCAAAAGATCTGGGCCCAAATCCATCGTTTTTTTGCACTCCACACCACCCTGGGTTAGACAATGGCGATATGCAAATCAGCTCTGACCCTGTGCCCCATGGGAACAGTCCAGTCCGAACTACAAAAGCCATGTCCTTCCCAGAACGGAATCAAGCATCCGAGGACCGGACCGGTTTCGAGGTAACACCTCTCATCAGCCCGGCTAGCTTGACTTCAGTGGTGTGGAGTGCCTGGGACCCACGTCTGAGCATCCCCAGCGCACTTATGGCGGTATTACAAACAAAACAGGTGATGGACCGAATGTGGATCAATGTCACACATTCATCCCAGTCAAAAGATCTGGGCCCAAATCCATCGTTTTTTTGCACTCCACACCACCCTGGGTTAGACAATGGCGATATGCAAATCAGCTCTGACCCTGTGCCCCATGGGAACAGTCCAGTCCGAACTACAAAAGCCATGTCCTTCCCAGAAAGGAATCAAGCATCCGAGGACCGGACCGGTTTCGAGGTAACACCTCTCATCAGCCCGGCTAGCTTGACTTCAGTGGTGTGGAGTGCCTGGGACCCACGTCTGAGCATCCCCAGCGCACTTATGGCGGTATTGCAAACAAAACAGGTGATGGACCGAATGTGGATCAATGTCACACATTCATCCCAGTCAAAAGATCTGGACCCAAATCCATCGTTTTTTTGCACTCCACACCACCCTGGGTTAGATATGCAAATCAGCTCTGACCCTGTGCCCCATGGGAACAGTCCAGTCCGAACTACAAAAGCCATGTCCTTCCCAGAACGGAATCAAGCATCCGAGGACCGGACCGGTTTCGAGGTAACACCTCTCATCAGCCCGGCTAGCTTGACTTCAGTGGTGTGGAGTGCCTGGGACCCACGTCTGAGCATCCCCAGCGCACTTATGGCGGTATTGCAAACAAAACAGGTGATGGACCGAATGTGGATCAATGTCACACATTCATCCCAGTCAAAAGATCTGGGCCCAAATCCATCGTTTTTTTGCACTCCACACCACCCTGGGTTAGACAATGGCGATATGCAAATCACCTCTGACCCTGTGCCCCATGGGAACAGTCCAGTCCGAACGACAAAAGCCATGTCCTTCCCAGAACGGAATCAAGCATCCGAGGACCGGACCGGTTTCGAGGTAACACCTCTCATCAGCCCGGCTAGCTTGACTTCAGTGGTGTGGAGTGCCTGGGAGGAAGTGGGCCAACTCAGGTAGTCTACTTTTCAATTTAGTGGAAAGAATCAAACAAATAAGGCAGATTCTGGACAAAATAGTGGACAGAATAGTGGAGACAATGCTTCTGACAAGCATCAAACAAAGATAGAGGGCGGACTCAGGCTTGATAGAAAAATTCTATGAGAAGAAATCCCCAAAATACACTGACATATTATCTACCCTTACTTAGAGGTTAACAACATTAAGACAGGTACTAATCCATCACAGTTGTGTAAACCAAACAAACGGCAACCTGAATCAGGATGGGAGTCCTCGTTTGATAAGCCAACCAGTTTGCTTAATATATGCTTCACAACTGAAACTAAAGCATCAATCAAGAAGAAGAAGCCCCCTTGCTTCCTCTCAGACAGTAGGGGGCGGTGGACATAACTAGAGGTCCCCTAACTCGGGATGGAGTCACAATTCATGAGGGAATTTGTAAAGCTAACTACTGCTTAAAGCCAAAAAGCATTTCTTCAAATTGAAATTGTTCCTAATATAACTTTGTCAAACTGGTTCTCCATATTAGGCAGTGAAAATTAACCATCTTTTTGGGACTAGAAAGATCCAGAATCACATCAGATTCTGGCTTTTTATGTTGAGATTCAAAGCAGAAGTTCTTACCCCAGAAGCCATAAGAAGCAACAAGTCTGACAGCAAGTTAGATGACTGCTTATCCAATCCCGCACTCTGGAAAGAACCACATGAGCCTGGGCTAACCAGTGGTGCTAGGAGGAAAAGAGCCTTATATGAACAGGCAGTGCCTGAATAACCTGCATCCTGATTATGTGTAGGGAAGCCATATAAAAACAGGTGGACAGATCAGGGTGTCCAAAACCTTAGTTCCAGAAAGTATGACTCCCCAAGGGAGATGTTTAATTACTGCATCAATTCTTATCGGAAATGCAAGAAGTGAGTCAGAAACAAGAGACTACATTGGGAGAGGTATAAGGATTTGTGAACAATATGAAATAAAATACCAGAAGCTTGAATGCTTTGACAAAAAAGGTACATAAAAATGAAGGGAAGATAGTAGTCCTTGAACTATCCTGCTCAGCAAGGAAACAGACAGTTGATTTGACACTGAGGAAAATTCAAAGAAGGTCCAAAGAAGCAGGAAACTGCTCCAGGAGATCCAACCTCAGGTTCATTGGAGTTCCTGAAGATATGGAAGGAAAGCCTACAATGAGCAGTTT
Organism: Lissotriton vulgaris; assembly: GCF_964263255.1. Lineage (NCBI taxonomy): Eukaryota > Metazoa > Chordata > Amphibia > Caudata > Salamandridae > Lissotriton > Lissotriton vulgaris. The sequence goes on from NW_028255126.1 coordinate 41,816, forward strand.
TAAAGAAAATCTTATCAAGTACTCAGTCCATGTTGATTTTATTGGAAAAGATTTGACAATATCTATTACACTTCAAACCCCTTTTCAAAAAACAGAAATAGAGCTCCACTCTGCACTATAGTGTCTGTTCCTACAGTACCACGTCAAAGAGCTAATTGTGGCAAGGACAAGAGGAGGCAAATCATTCATGACCTCTCATAACTTCCTCATAGTTTCAGATCTTGCACATGAAACTTCTCAAAGAGGAAAAGTGATGAGGAAATCGTATATCCAAACATAAATATGCAGGTACACAGGCAGAGATTGCTCCTCATTAAAATCTAAGTGTGCTGTGCAAAGGAGATTTTCAGATACTCAATAAGGTGGCTGATGGTCAGCCTTTTAAAAACAGAGTTAACAAAGGAGAGGATAGTCCTAAGATGGGTTCTACAGGGAGAAGCCCCACCAAGGGGATAACTAACCTAGGCAGCTGAGGGTTGCAGCAGTCAGATAAACCAAAGAGATAGATCAAAAATCCATCTATCAATTCGCTCAGATCATGCCCCAATATACTTGATTTTTTTCCATGCAAATAGGTAGGCTATCAACATATGGTCCAAAGATGGCAAGTTAACCATCCCTTATTTTAAAAACAGATGAAGAATGTAACAACTCAATATGTAGCTCTATTGCGAACAACTTTTTCAATGATAATAATTCCTCCCTAGGGGTTTTCTGAGATGTATGTAGGATTTACATTAGAGGTGGCATTACCTTTCACATCTATGCAGAAAATGAAGTTGGATTTGGGTGAAATAGCAGCATTAAAAAAAAAAATAGACACATCCTGACCTCTGCTACCTCATATCTAATGAGGATAAGATTAAGGAGTTAAAGAGATTGGACCAGATTCACAAAGGAAAATGTAGACTTTTTTTGTACGTTTACAATTTTTTCGGTATTCACAAACTATAAGAGTAGTTTTATGTGTAGTATCTTTATGACTACGGATCTCCCCACACATGGCAGAGTCTCCACACAGATGGTGGATATGCCACCACATTTGTGGAGACTTTATACTCAGGGCAATAGGATGAGTAAGGAGTGTTTTTGGTAGGTGTTTGCTGGGGTCTTTAGAGGTGCCTTAACCAACCACAAAACAGTAGCAGCATTATGTTGTGGTTGAGGAATCCACTTTGCACTAAAAGTCAAAGGGACACATGGCAATCTAACCATCACACCTGAGTCCTGTTTTTTACAGAACCACATAAAAACTGAGCAGAAGCAAAGATCATTGATTCAATCTCAACTTTAGGACCCTACTCGTTGACTGCTGATATGTTATCCTGTGCACAAGAATGCTGCATATTTTGAGGAGGAAGAAGAACGTTTCTGAAGAGGAGATATCAGAAATAGTTAGATTTGTAGTTGCTTACTACAAACAACTACATGACTTTCCTCCCATACTCACTTAGTGCTAGACAGAAGGCAGACTTATGGGAGAAGTCGGCTGATGGGGTCAATTAATTTGAAGGAGGAGGATGCCTGGTTTGTGGAGGAAAAAGGGGACTGTGCGGGACAAATATCAGGATGAAAGGAGACAGGCGAAGGGGAAGTTCACTAGGATAGAAGTGATAAGAGATCTGCTAGGTGGACCAATTGGATCCCATCTCGGTCGCACCCTACTCGATAAGGTCGTCTTTTCCAGTATTCACCCCTTTCCGCTCCATTAGCTGTCTGTTACAGAGGAGTGCAATGTGATGCCTGGTAAAATAATAAAAAACATCCATACTATAGGTAAGAAACAGTGGTAATTGTGTCATGTGTGACCACTGCTGCCTATCAGCTGGTCTTTGCTTCTTGGGGGCCACAAGCACTCCCTTTGCTACAAATTAAGCACTGCCTGTGGCTATGGAAGCCACTACATGTTAGTTTTTTTCATATTGTTCAAAGTAAAACAAATTAATGTTTTTTATTTGTGACACAGCATGTCCAGAACTCTTTCTAAAACAATAAGAAAGTTGCTACTTCATCATATAGACAGTTCGCCTATTTGATACCTGTGCTTGGTTATTCAAGATTCATGCTAAATGGATTTATGGTACATTGAAGTTCCATCGTACATGCATTGTGTACTCTACATCATATTTATCATTTGATGAATATTTAAATTAATATGTAGTTTTCCACAATGTCAAGTTTAATTTGTTCTATTACTCATACAACGAATCCTATAGCTGGGGCAGCAGACCAGGTACCTCCAGCAGGTCATCATAAGTGCCAGTTCGCAACCAACAACCACCAACAACTAGTTTGGTCATATGCTAACCTAACCTGCCTATTGTGTAGTATGTACATTTAATCTATTAATCAGATATGTATAGTTATGTCCCTGATTTGGTGTTCAACACAACAGTAACGTGTATTTATGTGTATTTCACTTATAATTGTTTTTTTTTCAATACAATATGATTGTTTATTTGATGTCGTCCTTTACCATACCTGCCAAGAGGGACTTTTGACCCCCGCAAGGAAATTGCACCTGGACTGGAACCACATAGTCGGAAAATGGAAGACACTGCTAAGTTCAGACATTTCATAGTATCATAAGGACGTACATTTTGATGTCATGTCTGACATTTTAGTGGGATGTAGTCTTTTCACATATCTCTCTGGTCACCAAATTCAATATCCAAGTGAATGTTTTTCAGTATTTGAATTACTTTGCACCTTTTCACACATGTTTGGCAATATGAATGCATCATCTAGGTTTTCATTTTGGAGTGCGTTGTAAGTCATCAGTGTTGCGTTATTTCAAGAGTATTTGCAGAAACTGTTTAATTACATCTTTTATTGACACTTGCACTTAGTTGTACACATATGTATGTCTTTCCTTAATTCCAGCTTCTGTCAGGAATAAGTCGATTGAAAGAACCTTCACAGCAACATGTAGGCCACCAGGAGCAGCAGAAATCAGGCCCACTACTACCATTCGCGCATCAGGTAAATGTGCTAATATATGTATGGTATTTCAATATTCCAGACGTTATACAATAAGCTACACTTTTAGTAATCATGTCAAAGTGCAAGTAAAGGTTTAAAATCACGTTATGCTGGTGTTTAAATTTGTGTCTTACATTATGTCATGCGTTTGATCTTGTTTCAATGTTCACTTATGAATAGATAATAAAGTACATAAGTGTTAAACTTGTTATGAAGATGCTGGAACAAGGAACTGTTTCTCCAGTCCAACCAGGTTTAGCAGCTGGCATCACAGAGGTCAACCAAAAACACACAGATCTGTGGCTGGACTTGGTAAATGTTACTTCTTAATTGACATGTGTAATTATGTAATCCCTGCTAAACTAGGATACATTATATGTTGTGTTTCGCGAGCGCCATATTATAATAAGTAGAAATCCCCTGCCTAAGCCAGGAGGAAAAACTAGAAGATGGAAGAATGTTGATGTCCCCGCTTTTATTGGTTCATTAACTTCCTCCCTTCCCCCGCCTGATCAGGACATCGATAAGATGGAAGAAGCTTTCTCAGGGTGGCTACTTCAGGCAGCGGACGCTCACGCCCCCTGTATTTACTTCCCACGCTCTCGCCCCAATGATGCCCACAGGTGGTTCACACCTTTACTGAAAACCCACAAACTGGAAGTCCGCCAACTGGAGCGAAAGTGGCGTACAGCCTACTTAGAACAAGATAGGGCTAACTATCGCAAGGCTCGCAAAAATTACCAAAAGCTTCTTTTAAAACACAAAACCGACTATTTCTCGGAAAAAATTCTTAAGGCTCATAATCAATCCAAAGAACTGTTCAACATTGTGGAAGATCTCAGCACCAAGGACAGAACCTCCCTCCCGACAGCTCCCACTCAAGAACTTTGCAACTCATTAAACTCCTTTTTCTTTGACAAAATCTGCACCATTAAACAAAACATTCCTACCACTCAGCCTCCCCTTTTATTTGCAGACACCTTTTATAACCCTGTTACCCTTGACTCCTACCCCCCCATTGAAAACGCTAACTTATCTAAACTTCTTTCTAGGATCAAATCCGGCTCCCCTGATGACATCTGCCCCCCTTACATCCTGAAAGAAGTGGGTACCAGCATCCCTGAGGGCCTACTTCCCATGCTGAATGGCTCACTTACTCAGGGTAAAGTTCCAAACAACTTTAAAAAAGCCCTCCTTATCCCCCTCATAAAAAAGGCTGGAGCCAATCCATTAGACCCACTCAATTACAGGCCTATATCCTTGCTGCCATACTGCGCCAAACTTTTGGAGTCTCATGTATGTGACAGCATCTCCACATTCCTGGAAAACTCGGAGTATCTCGCACCTAATCAGGCCGGTTTCCGCCCTTGCCATTCTACTGAGGCGGTCATCCTCTCGGTGCAGAATACCCTGAGGCGGAATGCGGATGAAGGGATCCATCAGGCTCTGGTGCTCTTAGACCTCTCTGCTGCTTTCGACACGGTCGACTATACCATCTTGGTCGACCGTGTCGAACAGGCGGGCCTCAGGGGCCCTGCGCTGAGCTGGATCCGTTCATTTATCACCGACCGAACTCAATCGGTCAGACTGGCCTCCTTCACGGCTCCCACCATATCTACCGTCTGTGGAGTACCTCAAGGCTCTTCGTTGTCTCCTCTGCTTTTTAATCTGTATCTACGCCCTCTTTTGTATTCCCTCAGGCACGCTAAGGTCACCATTTTCAATTATGCCGACGATTTGCAGCTCATCTTCCCTTTGAACACCAAGGACTCTGTGGTAGAATTCCAAAACACCATGTCCCACATTTTGAGTTGGATGAGCTGCAATCACCTGAAACTTAACCCAGGCAAGACCGAACTGGTCTTGCCTGGACAGAGCACCCTCAGCTGGAACCCCAGTTTCTGGCCCCCCTGCATGGGTACCCCCCCATCCAAATCATCCTCGGTTAAGAACCTTGGTATATTCATTAGTGAGGATCTCTCCCTGAAAAAACAAGTTGGAGCTGTTGTTTCCTCCAGTTTCTTTCAGCTGAAGAAAATAAAAAAAATCGCCCGCTTCTTCTCCCAAGCTGCCCTCACTCAGATCGTCATCTCCCTGGTTTTGTCCAGATTGGACTTTTCCAACAGTCTATACCTTGGGCTCCAAACTGGAGAGCTTAAACGCCTCCAGCTGGTTCAAAACCAGGCAGCTAGACTTCTTCTCAACATTCCTAGAAGGCAATCCGTCAGACCTGGCTTGAAACAGCTGCATTGGCTCCCGGTTGAGCAACGCGTGGCCTTCAAAGCTGGGTGTATTCTTTTCAAGTCTTTACACGACATTGGTCCCATTTTCATCAGAGACCTATTTAAAAAATACAGCCCCTCTCGCAACCTCCGGTCTGCTCATAAAGCCCTTCTGACTATCCCTCCGTATAAGAAGAAGCGTCTCGGAGGCAGCTGCTTTGACCACCTTGCAGCTGCCCTCTGGAACTCTTTCCCTCTTCATCTGAAACTTAGTGATAATATCCTCAGCTTCAGACACTCTCTGAAGACTTGGCTCTTCTCCCAGGCGCATCACTAAGCTGCCTTACCTCCACCTACCGATGGCCACGCCTGTTCCTTCCTACAGCGCCATGAAGCCTCCGGGCGTACGAGCGCTTAACAAATGTCAAATAACATTAACATTAACATTAACATAATCAACTTAACAGCAATTGACATCAGGAATACCTCACTTTAGGTAGCTTAGATTGGTAAGTGTCACTGGGTAATGTGTGCAACAGAAAACATTTTCTTACTGGTTTAACTTGGTAATTGCTCCTTTAAATTTGATTGTACTCCTCACCAAACATAAGCTCATAAACATGATTGCAAGACACTAGCATGGTAGAGCTGTGGATCTGGCTAACACATGCAACAAGAAAGCACACATTTGAAAGGCTAGACAGAGGGAGGGAGGAGTGGAGAGATTGATGAGAAGTGAATTAGAGAAACATGAGTCTATGGACTGCAAGATGAAGAAATGGGTGGAAGAGTTGATGGAGAGACATGGATGAATGGATGGTTGTTAGACCTGTCTGCCTTTGGGTAGTCCCTCCAATTTATTATTTATTTTGTCCCCTTTTTGCCCCTCATAACTTTTTCCCTTTTTGTGTCCACTGGACTATTTTTACGGTGTTGGCCTAGGGGTTAGATGCTCTCTTGCCCTCATAGTTTTTTACCTAAGGCCTAGGTGCCTTTTCTGACTGGAAAGTATGGGACCCACAAAATGGTCGCCATTAACTGCCATAACGGTCATCCCTGGGAAGGACCCATAGACTAGAATAGGGGCCTTCCAGAACCTTCTGGTCCCTTCTGGACCTTTGAGGGTCAGCCTATATAAGGCGGAATGCTGGACAGCCATTTTGTCTTTTCAGAGTAGGCTAGCTGGAGTAAAGGCTGTAGCATAAGGTGGGGGTAGGATAATAAGAGGGTTGATCTCCCAGTTTAGGGACGCTTCCTTACTGTTTCACCACCCTGTCCTCATCCAGCCCCCAGAAGAAAGAGTGGGTCAGACGCCACAAGAACTGAGAGAAAAGGAGGCTTCATCTGGCATTTCAACAGAACCCCTCCCTTGGTACCTGTGGTAACGCATCGCCACGTTAGGGGTAGTGGGTTCATCCTGGTCGAAGGCTAGAACCGAGTGCCTGGGGCAGAAACGCTGAGTGATTTGGCCGTGTAGCGAAGGCTGCTCCAATATCACTGAGACTGGTGACTGTGGTTAAAGGCTCGTGTTAAGGAATCCCTTCCCCAACTGCGCAGGCCCCGCCGAGTGAACACCGGACCTGGAGCGAGGGCGGAACAAAAAGGAGGAGGTCCACCGGAGCTGAGCAGGCTCTGTCTTTGAGCCGCTAATCTCCCGCGCATGCCTGGTCAGGCCGCTTCCCTGAAGGAAGGCGGAGTCAGCGCCTGTGGAGTAATCGGGCATGAGGTGAGCATCGGCTCCCTTCCGCTTGTGTGGCCCTTTGCCCCGCGCTATCTCCAACAACGAGGGGCTGTTCTAGCGGGTGAGGAGGGTCGAGCGGCCGACAGACCCACGCCGAGTGCCCCGGTGTGGTCTTCCCTCCCCCGGCGATCGGAGACTCTGGCCCAGTGGGCCCAGCACTGAAAAGTAAGGAGTGTGTGAGAGGGGGAAATTGAAGGCTGTAGATCTTCAGATAAAAGGGCAGAGGAGCAGTACCTAACGGTTGGCCACACTAAGAGTGAACTAAACTAATCAAAAGCTTTCAAGACTTCCACAAGAGACGCCATAGAACTGTTGTTGAATGCTGACTGAATTGTACTGGTAAATACACCTCCTTGAGACAGCTCTAGAGGAGAGCTTACACAGAATAAGCAGAGTGGGGGTTACTAGCCATCCTTCCTTGGTGCTGCAGGGGGGGGGGGAATGGTATTAACCTTTCTTGGAAAACCAAAGTCTTCCTGAGCTTGTAAGGTGTCCAAACTCTGCTCTCTGAGAACCTATGTATTGTACTTTCATGCTGAAAAATTGAACTGTGAGATCTCTTCGCAGACTTTTAGTAATTGACAGAGTCACTGTTTAAATGCATTTTTCTTCTGTACTGACTAAGGATAAACAGTAGACAAGAGAACAAAGTATTATTTTTATAAAGTAACACGTATTTTCCTACAAAATTGTGGTGTAGTGTCCTTTTTGTGTGGAAGTACATTGAGTTACTGCTGGGTGGTGTGCAACCTTTACACATGTGATTCTAGTGACTGACTGTCTTACCCTAGGCCAGGCTACCCTATGTGACTTGGCAGAGTTAGGTCCAACAATGGTTCATTCAAAAGGGAAACAAAACAATGGGAAAAAGAATGGAAGAAATTGCAGAAGGATGAATCAGAGAAGGATGGATTGAAAAGGGAAGTAAAAATGGAGAGTTGGATGGATTAGTGGATGACATGGAAGGAAGGATGGGTTAATTATTTGAAAATGGAGATGTAAAAGGTGCTATGATTTGGCCAGATTGTCGTCACAATGCATTGGGGGCAGAACCAAAATCAATGCTTGACTCATTCATCTCTCGTCATTACTCAGTACCATATGGGATATGGTTCTAAGTGTTTTTTTTAATCTCCCTATCCCCTTGCTTGAAAGGCAACTAAAGATGTATTTCATGGATTTGTTGAGTTTAACCATTTCCTCTTGTATGTGATGTATTTTATCTGGTGCAATCTTCTTCTATCAGGTACTGGGGACTATGAGTCATCTGATGAAGTCAGACCAAGCGGAGTGTGGTAGGCAAACCGAGGAGATAATCAGTTACTCCTCCAAGCAGCTATGTCTGTAGCCAGCACTGTTTAACAAGAAGAGGATGAGGAGGAAGAGAATGTGCAAGAGCTGGTCTAGGAGGACATGGATGAAGATGAGGGTGTTGTTGACCCACAGCCTAAAAGAGAGATGGTCACGTTATGTTCAGCCATCAGTGTTCCTTCTATTCCATTTTTGAGGACTTCCATTCCCCAACATTTACCTCAACAGCCACAGAGGACACAGAGGGCTACACAATCATCACTTCTAAACAGTCCTCAGATCCCAGGTGCATGTGTAGATTCTCTTACACACTCCTTCCATGAAGGTACTTCTTTAGCCTTCTCTCAGACATCTGAAGGATATAACATCCCTAATGAGGAACAGGTATCCCCTTTGCAGCAGTCTCCTACTTGCAACCTTTTACTTGCCACCCCTCTCTGTACTAAAGGCCACGCTTGCAATTTCAGAGAGTATCCCATGCAGAGGGGTTTGGCTTGGGCTCACGTTGGCAAATGAGAAGATTAATTCTTCCAGCAACAGAGTGATGAGTGGCAGGATATTTGTGCAATAGGATCTACTCTTGTTGACATTTCAGACTCACTTTGAGCACTCCCTTAGATTATTCACAAGTAGACCAGTGCATTGGATAATCCTATGAAATATTTCCAAGACATGATGAGGATGCACCAAGATGTTCTGAAGTCTACCCCCAGGGACAACACAAGCAGACGTATCTACACAAATAGTTGCACACGACCAGCAGAATAATGGCCCCAGGAGCACAACCACTGGGTCCACAAGCACACCCAGCGACGCATCTGTACAGGCACTGGCCCCACCAGCACAGTCACTGGACCACCCAGAACAACCACTTGCCTGACCTGCATAGTCACTGATCCCACCAGCACAATCACCTGACCCACCTGCACAGGTAGCTGGCAAACATGTACGTACAGCTGCCTTAAGAACTTCACCCTCTATGGTTGCTTAGTCACACTACTAGGAGAGGTCCCTGTGAAGACTGATTTTTGAATCACCATTTGGTTAACAAAGGTGTATACTATTTACAACCTCCCACCTGAGTTGATTTGGATGTTTTATAAAAACAACTTCCTCCAGTTATAGGATATATTTTTCCATTTCACTTATCATGGTTACTGACATTTGACTAGCAAAAAACTTTTGTTTACAAGCCACCAACACAGTTAGATTTGACCACATTGAATGCAGAGAACAACTTCCAGGAAAAGCATCAGAGAGGTTTTGTTGTTTGTTTTCTTTTCTCTGAATATAAGATATGTCAAAAATATACAAATACTAATAGATTTGTACAAAAAACTGTCCGATGGGTTTTAAGAAACTAACTCAAGTAACATCTTCTGGCAGAAAGTGTCAGGAGAACCAGTCTATATACAGAGGGAAAAAGTATCCAAACTCCAAACTGAGTCCTAACATAATGTTCCACATTCAAAATAGATATTAATCTCTGACCCCCAACTCATGTTGTCTGGAAGCAAGGATCCTGACTAGGGGCACAGAATCACTGGCCATCTTTGTTCCCTGTCTTGACTGCTGATGTTGTGGTATTCCTCCTTCTCCTCAGTCGTTTCCAATAGACATGCCCACCTGCGAGCTGCGGATGTTCTTTCCTCTCCCTGGTCAGATGCCCCTTGGCCAGCCCGGTACGATGAAAATTGAAAATATGTATATATATATATATATATATATATATATATATATATATATATATATATATATATATATATATGTATATATATATATTACCTACTGGCTATCGCCAGTAGGTATATATAGTTAGGATTAATTCCCTATGGGATTTTTGAAAATTCTATGTCTAATAACTTTGGTGTTTGTGGACGGAATCGGCTGAAATTTTCAGGAAAATGGCACATTTTGTTTCTGAGCAGCCCCTGAAACTTTGGTGGGGTTTCGTCATGGGGGGCTGAGAAAAAAGGGGGGTCCCAAAACGCGTTTTTCCCATTCATTTTTCCATAGGGCGGTTGGACTCACTTTTAGCTCGAACGGCTGAATGGATTTGCACGAAACTTGGCAAAATTGTAGGGACCGTTAGCCCGATGTGCCTTTGCTAGGTCTCAATATATGTGCTCCAGTAGTTTTTGAGAAATTAACGTTCAAAACAAGATATATATCTGTAACAGCGCTCCGGGCTGCGCTCCGGTCCGCTTACTTTTCGCGAAACGGAACTTTGCGCGCAGAAAGCTGATTGGCTCTCCGGTGTCTGTCAACATTCTAAACAGTCCGGAGCGGCCGCCATCCTATCTCTCGGTAGGATCGAGAGAGAAGAAGTGGTGAAAAACGAAGGGGGAATTTATTGAAAGGGGGCAAGGTATACCCCTCTTGACCCCCTTGGAATGTTGTTGGGGTTATTAAAGGGTCCCGTGGGGAAAATAAAAAAAAAAAGATTTTTCACGGTAGAAGCGCTTCACGGGCCGCGAACTGGGCCGCAAACTGGTAGCGAAACGGGAATTCGCCATTTTGTGCTTCGTTTTAATTGTTTAGAGATAAAAATTATCGCCGCACATCGGCCACAATGCATGAATATCGCTGAAAAGTCAGCGATATTCATGCATTATCCAGCAAATGCTCTTAGCCATGTTATCCACCTTCCATTGGATAACATGGCTAAAAACTGCTCTGTGCGTGAGCTTTTTTTTATTTTTTTTTGCTGCGTGACGTTTGTTAACGTTCGATTCGATGGAAATCAGGAAGTGTTGACCACCATTTTGTCACTGCGAGTAAATATTTTGTTATAAATGAATCCTTATTGATAAACATTGTCTGCGCCATCTTGCGTTTTTGTCCAATGCCACAATTTTGTCGTGCACGGCAGCCATTTTAGATGCCTTGACCAGGGCCACTCTCTGCACGCCGCCGATCCTCAGCATGGCTCCCCACCCTCGCAAGCATCTCCCCCACGCACTGGTCACCCCCGCTCACTCTCTCATGCATGGGCTATATACTTCCCCCCATCTGCGCTGCTCTTCTCTGAGAATCACACCCTGTGCCCGCCCGACACCTCCCTTTCACCCTATTCACTACCGCACCCTCTGACACTCCTCTTCCTCTGTGTCCGATTGTCCAGGCCGGACCTAGGCTATCACCTAGCCCTGCGGATGTAGTTTATGGCCCCAGCTGTAGAGTATCCAGACATGCCAACCCTCCCGATTCAGGCGTGAGACTACTGATTTCAGTGCTAGTCTTTCGCTTTCCGATTCCTGCAAGGAAAAACCCGGGGGCATATTACCAACAACTAGCGATAATTTTTGTCTCTAACTTGTTTAGAGACAAAAATTATCGCCGCTCTTCGGCGAATTTTATCGCACATAAACCTTGCTATTAGCAAGGTTTATCGCAAATGCGATAAAAAACGGCCGCAATGCATGAATATCGTTGAAAAGTCAGCGATATTCATGCATTATCCAGCAAATGCTCTTAGCCATGTTATCCACTTCCCATTGGATAACATGGCTAAAACTGCTCAGGGCAGGTGTTAGGTTTTGGAGATATTCGCGCTTAGCGCGAATATCTCCAAAAGTTGGTAATAGGAGATAGCGATGGTTAGGGACTGTTTCCAGTCGCTAAAATCTTGGCACGCCCACTTTGCATGTCATTAGTGATAAATATCACTGATATGCAAAGCGGGGCCCAAGATGGTCGCTATCTCCTTTTAGCTGTCACTAACTGGTGTTAGCGATAGCTTGGTAATAGGGAGATAATTTTATCTCTTTTTTTTTTTGGCTTTTAAAGCCAAAAAAGCGGAAATAAACCCCCTTGATAATATGCCCCATGATTTCTCGGGGGTTTCAGCTGACAGGGCTTGGTATTGTGTTACGTGCTAATTCTTCCAGGAAACGTCAGAGGGTCGATGCAGGGGTTCTAGAAGGGGTGATAAACCATTTAAGCCTCATGAACAAGCGCATGGTCTTTTAAAGATTTGTGAAGTACTCGGGGCGGCGGTGTGTGTGTGCCCTCTTTCAGGAGCGGGCGGGGGGGCACTGCCAGCAACTTGCCAGGCCAGGCAGTGTTCAACACGTGCATCACCCTTTCTCTGCCTGCTATTGCGCTCCATGCTTCGGAAAGGTAAGAAAAAGAACGTGCATTTGAGTTTGAAATGTCCGATCTTGTAGCAGTACACTTGCAAAGCCCACACATGACAATAACCCGATTCAAGGCCCCATTCACCCGATTTTTTAAACATATATAGCACTCCAACAAAGTTAGATTTTAAAACTTTATTAACATTTAAATATAACGAACGCAACAAAAACTGTAAATATATTTAACCATTTTTTGAAATTAACCAGAACTATAACGATAACAACAACAACAACAATAATATAACTTTTATGCCTAAATTACGCAAACATTTAGCTAATCTGCTAAAGGGGGGAGTCGCCATTTCTTTACAATAATCAATAATGAAAAATCCACATCAATAGGGTTGTCCGTTTTCTCGATGCAGCACTATAGTGCAACATACACAGCACCTGGGGTGTCAAGAGTGAACAGGTCTTTCTTTGTTCCTTAAGATGTTATCTGTGTCAACCTCTTCCGAGAATGCTGATGCGTTAGGATTTCCTTGTGTTTCTTAATAGCATTGGTGTCTGTACACTTCTTTGTCAATTCTGTCAAGATGATAACTGCTTCATAAACAGACGATATCTTTGTTTAGTCATTAGTGTTAAGTGTGTCTGAAACTACAGTGCCCTTCTGTTTTTTTTTCTTCAGGCTCTACAGAGTTTTGTGTGTTGTTCTTTTGAGCGACAATTATTCCAGAGGTTTCAGGTTCACTTGTTTTGTCCTGCAGTGAGTTAACAGCTTTAGAGAGTTCATGTTTATTTGCTATGTCCTGCTGTTCGTCAACTGCTTCAGAGACGTCAGCCTCATTTGTTATGTTTCAGTAGATCCTGGACCTGCTCGGCCGCGCCCAAAATGGCGCCGGTGTAAATGGGACTCATAACTGCTTGTTGTGTACTGGTTGCCCAACCTTGATATCACGAGATACATATGCAGTTTTGAAGCACATGGCGGAGGCTTGTCTGCTGTAGTGGGGCGCCCCTTTATCGTTTCAGTCGCCATTCCGCCCGCTTTTGCTACACTGTGCCTTTTCCGCCATTCAGCTGTTTAGCGCCCGCTCTTACGGCTACAGCGTCTCGCTCACCATGTAGTTGAGTTGCTCCCACTCTTGCGGTGCAGCGATAGGCGGCTTCCACAGGACTCTTAAAATGGCGGCCGGCTCTTTGGATTTGGGCCTGGTCCAGTAAAATGGCCCTGGGACACCTTGGAACTCGGACGCTTGTGTGCCAGGGCTTGGGTTCAATTCTCGAAAGCGTCCCCTCAGCCTTGAAGATTGTACAAAAGTCTTGGGGGCCGTCGACTCCCGCAGGCTTCCGGTGGGGAGCGGCTGCCATGATTGCTTGCGGAATGGCCACGACGGAGCTACGAGATGGTGGTGCTCTCATGGTGACGCCAGCTTCAGTCTGAAACATCCAGAAACAAGGTGGGGCTTTCATCGTTTGGGAAAAAAAATGTTTTAATCCAATGAAAAGTGTTATTTTTAGGTCACATGACCTAGTCTTACATAATTAGGAAAAGAAAAGTAAAATGAACCAATGAAAAGTTTTATTAACAAGTCACATGACCTGTTATGCTTACGTTACGCGCTGCGCGGCGCGCTCTGGATCGTTTCCGGGAAGCTGCGCCTTGCGCACCGGAGCACTTCCGGGTGCGCTAACGCGTCGCGTCATATGACGCATTACGCGACAATGCAGGTCCAGAATATAGTCAAAATGTCTCCACCAACCAGCGGTCGGAATACAACCGCTTTCAGCAGTCCAAAAAGTTCGGTTAAATCTTAAGAGCGGGAGCAACTCAACTACATGGTGAGCGAGACGTTGTAGTCGCAAGAGCGGGCGGTAAACAGCTGAATGGCGGAAGAGGCACAGAGTACCAAAAGCGGGCGGAATGGCAACTAAAACGGTAAAGGGGCGCCCCACGACAGCGTGTCTTCAGGTCAAACGGATTGTGGGACAAGGTCCAGAATGGAAGATTCTTCAAAAGGGAAAAAATTCCGCCGGACCCCGGGAGCCGGCCGCCTATGCCGGGGGCGATCTCAGGCCTCACAAGGGCAACACGACTTGGGGAGGGGGCAGGAGCCAAGCGCCCCCTCTCAGTCCGCGCCATCTCACCGCCCCTCGGGGGCCTCCGTCAAGCGGTTTAGGGAGGCACCGTATCACATTGTTTTCCAATGCAGTCAGGTCCACAAATGGACCCCACTTACTTTGAATAGTGAAGCTGCAGCAGGTGCAAATAAGGTTTAAACAGTGTTACAAGAGCTGCTTAGAACTCTGAAGTATGGCACTCAACAACCAGGACTTATGCCATTTCTGTAAGGCAGTGACATGGAAGCAACTCAGGGACAAAAAGCATGAACGAACATTCACGTATGAAAATCTTATTTGGGGAAGGGGTAGAATCCAAACGCCCCCTCCCAGTTCGCGCTACTACACCGTATGTGGAAAATCTGAAGCCATCGTTCTACAAACTCTCAACGCTTGCTATCAGTGCATGAGTTTAATGCTCGATCGATTGAGCTAGCCGGATCGGGCAATAAAAAGTATAAAATAGTTATGTAAATAGTTATTTAATAAAATGTTTTACTCTGTTTCTTTGCTGGTGTGTTGTGTATATTTATAATATTTGCATAGGGTTTGTCATTATTTTGGGCGGTGTGGGTGGCGAAGTCGAGCTGTCTTGCAGCCCTCATGGTGTGGAGCTCAGTTCATTTCACTATTTTCGTATTTCTCATGAAGGGTTGTTCCTAATGTTTGTATTTTACCGAGGTCAAAAAGAGATCGAATTAGTGGTCTACTGATTTTGCTCGATTACTTTTATTTTTTTACACGATTTTTCACTATCTGCAAAGACTAAACAGAGTATTGCGACTTTGTGCTTGTTTGTAAATAGAGAATGATCCAAAGAGAACCAATTGTAAAACAGTAAATGCTTGGATAATAATCAATCAAATGGAGAGACAAGCAGGTACGACGGATTACAACAGGGGTAAAGGTCTGCGTTAACTACCGTTCACTATCTGCAAAGAGAGAGTACTACTAAGAGAAAAGAGGGGAGTGGGGGGGGTAGCGTTCAAAGCACATCAGCGTGCATAAACACGAAAACGTTTTTACCTATCACGTACTTGACATTTGACAGCTTTTGATATTTGCTATTAAAAAACCATTGAGATTCACAGAAAAAACCATAGGTTATAGTCCATATATAGTTAGGAATTTGCATTTACAAAACCTTGAAAATTCAATGAAAAAACCATTGGTTTTAGGCCATATATAGTTAGGGATTTGCATTTAGAAAACCTTATTTTACTCGCATAAAACCATTGAAATTCCATATATAGTTATAAGCGCTAACTATATATCGCGCACCCGCAATCCACTGCTGATGATGTCACATATTACATCATTCATGACATGGTTAGTGACATCACTGATGACATCACTGATGACATCTCAAATGACATCACTGATGACATCACTGATAACATCTCATTTGACATGACTGATCACATCACTGATGATATCATTCATGTGATAATACCATGAACCTCTTCAGACTCTAATATAACCTTAGATACAATCAGTGTAAAGAGACAGTCACAGACTGTCACTCATCCATGGAGTTACTCACACACCTAGTCAGTTATGCCAAAAATCAATCACACCTCCATTTTCTCAACTATACAGTTATACACACCTTACTTATTCAAACATATACTAACACATATTTACTTTACTCTCTTATACAATCTCTGATACATGTTCACAATGATCCATAAAGCCACTCACACATTCACTGGCTCTTATGCACAGTTATTTATAGATGTCAACTCTCACATGTACTGTGTTTTACATATGTACTTAATTTGACATGTAGCACTGAGATATCCATTCACTCACTAATAAACTCATGCACAGTCAACCGCCCATACAGCTGGTTCCACATGCACTTTTGAATCTATACATATAGTGAATCAACTACTCACAAATCTATGTACAGAGTCACACACCTCCCAGCCACCCATACACACACACTCAGTTTCCCATTCAAATACTTGGACAACCAATCAATAACCCATACAGTTACTCATATAGCTACTGATCAACATATGCAGCAGTTTGTAGAACAACAGATATAATGATGCACAAATTAAAACAGTTTAGTCACTAACCCATGCACTCAGTGAGACACATTTAATCACTCACTCAATCAGTCAGTCATGCACCTACTAAATCCTTCATCCAGACACTTATACATCCACTCATTCTTCAATATGTAAGACATATTTTAACTTTACAGAAACATACAGTCACTGGATGTTGTCATCAGTGATGTCATCAGTGATGTCATTTGAGATGTCATCAGTGATGTCATCAGTGATGTCACTAACCATGTCATGAATGATGTAATATGTGACATCATCAGCAGTGGATTGCGGGTGCGCGATATATAGTTAGCGCTTATAACTATATATGGAATTTCAATGGTTTTATGCGAGTAAAATAAGGTTTTCTAAATGCAAATCCCTAACTATATATGGCCTAAAACCAATGGTTTTTTCATTGAATATGTATATATATATATATATATATATATATATATATATATATATATATATATATATATATTCACTGAAAAAACATAGGTTTCACACCAGTTATAGTTAGGTGGAAATTTTACTCGCATAAAACCATTGAAATTCCCACGTTATAGTTAGTTGGACTCACTATAACTTGCGCGTGCAATGCACTTCTAATGACGTCACATATTACATCACTCATGACATGGTCAGTGACATCACTCATGACATCACTGATGACATCTAAAATGACATCACTGATGACAACATCCTTGTGACAAAGTGGCAGACCTCCTATCAGCATAAAATAACCTTTGACACACACATTCAAAAATAGAAACTAACATTTTCCTAAAATAGGAGAAACCAATACCAATTACAACAACTTATTAGGTAATTCCAACATCTACATACACATCCACTCATTCACCAACAGTTCTATATAGTCACTCATGCATGTACTTACTCATCATATGTACTCATACACCTATACATCCTGTTACACACTACTACTCATCCATATAGTTACTCACACACAAATTCACACATGCAAATAAACTATCAAAAAACCATTTAGTTGATTATACTGCTATATACACACCACTACACATACTTCCACAGAAACTGAAACATATTTACTCTCTTAAACAATCAATTATAAAAACACATACTCACTAACCCACCCATACACACAATCATCCACCCATACAGTCTTGCACACATGCTGTCTTCACAATACATACAAATAGTGAGTCACTCATTCATGCATCTGTGCTCTAAGTAATATCCCCCACCGAACCATACAGACACTGATACTGATACTCAAAAAAAACAACTAATAACCCATATACACACTCATGTAGTTACTCACCAACCCATGCAGCCACTTATACACAAAGTGAGACACAGATACAGATATTTAAATATTTAAACATTACTCGCTAATATATGTATTCACTAAGATACATTTAATAAGTTAGTTAACCAATCAATTTTACACAAAAAAACATCCATTTAGACATTTATTTACCCATTTATTCTTCCATCAAGCTTTAGATATACATATATAAAAAATATTTATTTTTCAGAAAGATACACATTCACTGGATGATGTCATCAGTGATGTCATTTGAGATGTCATCAGCGATGTCATGAGTGATGTCACTGACCATGTCATGAGTGATGAAATATGTGACGTCATCAGCAGTGCATTGCACGCGCAAGTTATAGTGAGTCCAACTAACTATAACGTGGGAATTTCAATGGTTTTATGCGAGTAAAATTTCCACCTAACTATAACTGCTGTGAAACCTATGGTTTTTTCAGTGAATTTAATAGGTTTTTTAAATGTGCTAATTCCTAACTATAACTGGTGTGAAACATATATATATATATATATATATATATATATATATATATATATATATATATATATATATATATATATGCGCAGATGCAGCTCTCTCCTCAAACCAGCGCAGCAGCCGCCACAGCAGAGCCAAGAAAGAAAGCCACGCCACTCCAGCGTCCGTTATGGGCTAAAACGATTTATTATGCGTTCAAGGCCACCAGATCCTACGCGTTTCGGGCGTCCGCCCTTGTTCACAGATCAACAGTCGGTAAGTTCAGAATGGCTTAAATACAAAAAGTTTTTCCCGGGCATTTTTTTCACCATCACGTGATAAAGTGACATAAAAGACACACTACAAAACTTAGGCTGAGGCAGTCTTTCCTCTAAATCAGTGCCACATTGAAACAATACACAAATGGAATAACAGCATAAATGCGCTATTTGCATCACAATCAATATACAATATACAATTCATTTTTTTGATTAAAAAAATAAATAAATATATGTAATCTATAACAATATATATACATTATAAAAAACATGTAATTTGGGACAATGTGCAAACAACGCAATTTTGTAAGTTGTTGATAGTTCAATGACTAGTGGCTGAATGGCAAACTAAATACAAACAAGATTATAATGATGAGTCAATAAATCTTAATGCCAAGTCTATACAGCAATATAGTCCCAAAATAGACAGATAATAAGTCTGCCCGATTTAATATCAGCATAAATGCTATATTGTATTGATTGTGATGAGTTGTGTGTATCATGGTCACCAGAAAACATCGTGAAATACGAAGGAGTTGAAAGGCTGCCTCCAATCACGCCCCATCAGTCTGTGTCCGAAATCGAACGTGCTTCAAGTGTTTAGGGAATGTGTATACCTCCTAAAGAGATGGAAAAGGTAAAAGAGGGGGGAAAATTTGTTTTTTATAGCAATAATTTTTAGTAGTTTCTTCATTTTATATATTGAGTATCCATAGTAGGTATAGGAGTCGAGACTCCTAACCGCTATACACCATGGAAGCCATGATGAAATGAAATTAGTTCAGTGAAAGTAAAATTGTACAGAAACTAAGAGAAAAACAGAAGAGTTAGATCTTGGCATAATGACTAGGATTCAGTATAAAATAACCAACAAAGAACCATTACAGGAACACATGTAGGTCTTCCGTGGTGTTAAGACCATTTGGAAAGCGACTGTCCAGTTCAAGAATGAACTGCGATTCCAATCTCCTTAGCATGAGATCCCTGTCACCCCCTCTAGTGGGTTTTGGTACTGAGGCTATGACAAAGTATGTTAAACAGTCAAGATTGTTCTGATGGATGGCTTTAAAGTGGCGGGCCACGGGATAAGTGCTGTCGTTGTTAACGATTGCTCGTAGATGTTGGAGAATTCTGACATGCACCTGCTTGCCTGTACTTCCTACATATCTGAGGCCGCAGGTGCATGTCAGAACATAGACTGCAAAGTCTGTTTTGCAGTTATGTTTCCCTTTAATTTCCACAGGGTCAGGTCTAAAAGGTGTAGAGTATTTGGTAGTGTTGATCCCAAATTTACATGCTCTACAACTAGAACACCGTGTGAAACCAGGCCTGGCCATCCAGTTGTCTTGTTTGATTAATTCAGGAAAATCTCGACTCAATTGGGTTCTCATGCTGGATCCTTTTCTATAGGTGATAATAGGTCTATCCGCTATTCTTGGGGCCAGTACCAGATCAGTTTTTAGGGCTGGCCATCTTTGGTTAATGATAGACCTAATTTTGCGTTCCTGTTTGTTGAAGGTCAGAATCAATCTGGGTGGACTATTACTTGATTCTGTGCTAGCTTCAAAATTCGACTCTGAACTGGATAAAAGAGAATCCCTGGGTCTACAGTTAGCTTTCGCAATAGATTGCCTAAGTACTGATTCTTTATATCCCCTTTCCCTGAATCTGTCAAGGGCTTCAGTAGCACACAGTTGATAGTCCTCATCACTACTGCAGATTCGTTTGAGCCTAAGCAGTTCTCCGAAAGGGATATTATCGATGACGTGACGAGGGTGGGAGCTGCTGGCGTGGAGTATGCTGTTGCCAGCAGTGCTTTTACGATGCAGTTTGGTACACAATTTAGAATTTTTCACAAATACTTTAACATCAAGAAATTCCACCTCTGAGTTATCAATGTGTGATGTAAAATGTAAATTCTCATTGTTATTGTTGATCGATTGAATAAAACTTTCTGCATCAGTTCTCTCCCCCCTCCATATTATAAAAACATCATCGATGAAACGCAACCAATGCAATACATTGTTGGACATGATTTCACTGGAGTTGGCATTGAGTACCCGCTCCTCCCACCAGCCAACGTGCAAGCACGCATAGCTGGGGGAGAAGCAGGCGCCCATGGCCACTCCTCTCTGTTGTAAATATATTTCCTTGCCAAACATAAAATAGTTATGATGCAGACACCAATTGGTCAATTCTATTAACATTTTGTTATGATTATAACAATTAATAGGTCTGGTCCCCAAAAAATGTTCAAGGGCTCTAAGTCCAGCCTGATGATTAATGCTGGTATAGAGCGACTCTATATCAAGGGTGATTAGTAGTAAATCATCACTCCAGGGAACGTTGTTAATTCTGTTTAAAAAGTGACCAGTGTCTTTAATGTATGAGGGTAATGTTTGCACCAAATTTTGGAGGAAATAGTCAATGTATTCACCAATGTGTTCGGCTATACTGGAAATTGCAGAAATGATCGGCCTCCCAGGGACCGGGCTCACCATCTTGTGCACTTTGGGCAACAAGTAGAGTTTTGGCAGCACAGGGTTGTCAACATTCAGAAAATTAAACTCCTCTTTGGAGAGCATGTTTTCCCTTTTCCATTTAAACAACAGCTTTTTGAGACTTTCCTTTGATTCTATATATGATTTCATGTTTGACTTGCTGTAACAAGTTCCATCATTTAATTGTCGCAGAGCCTCAGCGACATAGTCTTTCTGTGGCCAAATGACCACGTTGCCGCCTTTGTCTGCCATGGTCACTATAATGCTCTGATCTTTACTGAGCTTATTAATTAGTGTGGTGTAAGCTAGTTCTTGATTACTCCTGTATCTTTTCTTATGTTTGACTTTGTGATACAGTCCTTTAAGATCTTCTATGACCATGTCATGAAATGTATCTATAGAGTCACGAGGCATAACTGGCATAAAGGTAGACTTTGGTTTGAACGGACTTAAGTTCATTCCTACCTGGGATATTTCTGCTGTTCGAAGTTCTTCTTGGGTCGATATTGCTTCAGCAGCCGGTATGTCATTCATAGCCAGTTGATGCAATGTCAATAAAGTTCTTGTTTCTCCAGCCGGAATATTAAGAGAGTTTGTTGCAGTTCCAGACTGTTTGGGAGGGTTGTTTTTGTTGCCGTCCTTGATTTCGAAAAATTTCATGAGCTTTAGTTTCCGAATGTAGAGAAAGATATCCACACGTGTTTTTGTGTAACTGAAGTCTGACACCGGACAATAACTAAGCCCCAAACTCAAGAGTTGGTTTTCAGCCTCAGTCAGTGCAACGGTGGATAAATTAATGATTGTATTCTTTACTGTTTGTTTTTTCGCCAGTACTGCTTCTTTTGTTTTTTTGGAGATTTTTTGTTTTTGTTTTTTGCGGCGTTCTCTCCGTCGTTTGTTACGTCTTGTTTTGTTACTTTGTTCTGGGATTGCTGTTTCCGATTCCTGGGCCTCAGTGTTTGTATCCTGTCCGAGCGTAAAAAATCAACCTCCTCTCCTAGGTCTAGGACAGCCATTTCTGTTGAATCCAATTGCTCACTTCCGTTCTCCCAAGACGAGCCGCTACTGAGAGATTCATTGTCACTACTTTCCAAAGTTGTGCCCAACCCGGCTGAGGTGGAGGCAGCCGCTGGGATTTCTGTAGAGGGTACAGGTTTCTTAGCTGACTGTTGTGCCAATCTCGTTATATATATATATTCATCACAAAAGTGTCCCTCTTTAAAAGACACGCGGAGCACACGGGGGATTCAATTCAGCTTCTTTATTGCATCCAGCATGACGCGTTTCGTCTTACGACTTCCTCAGACGCTGTGTTGATAAGCGTGGCTCAAATCCACCCGAGTGACTTACCGCACTCATCTATAGTAATTATATAGGAAGTCAGCCGGACAGTGGAGAAGAACAAACAAAAGTCTTTATTAGGCCAAACAACACTCATATGAGAGGGCCCTGTCCGACCTCACTCCTAGGAGTGCGAACGAGAGGACTGACTCTCTGCATCACAGCAATACATTATAATGCAACACAGTTCATTGGGGTACGCCCCTTGTGGAAAATTACTGAAACCCAGACCAGTGAACAATGCCATCATGCAGCAGGCATCTGCACCTGCAAGGGATACAGCGCTATCTTTACTCAAGGCCATGGAGCTAGGCTTCGGCGTCTCTGGGGCATGAGAACATTATTGATAAAGAGACTTGTTAGTTTCGGCCACAGTAAGCCGAGAAACGAAAACTGCTGTCTTAGTGAAATTCTGTATTCCTGCGGGAGGGGCAGATGAGCGAGTAAGGCCCGCGGACACAGAGGGATACACAAAATGGTGGCACACAGGCTAAGCTAAGGAACTAATATAGTCACACGTACATTTGAATATGAAAAGTAGCAAGCGGGATAATTCAACATAGGTGCATATACGAACTTCATTAGTTAGCCATATGATGCTAACTCACATATGAGAAGGGGTAGTTGGGGCATCGAAAAGTGAATTCTATCAGACCCTCCTTTTAGCATCATTGGCTAACTATGGCCACATTTATTTGCCAAAAGGTAGTGCCGGCATATCCATTCTATGGGCAGAACACATTTCTTTTTCTCTTCTTTTAGTCTAAAACATCCTCTGAAATAAACATCAACCAACTTGCATCAGCAGGAATTTCAGTAATCATTGAAGTAGCATATTGACCCGACACCTTCTTTTGTGGACGCAAATTCGTAGCACACATTGAACAGCATGGAGGGAGGCAATATACACAAAGGCAACATGTCAGTATGACGCTCACCACACCAACCAAACCCATCAATATTTTCCAACCCCAGGAGGAGAAGGCACCCCAGAGCCACCCCTGTTAGGACCATGTCCCGTTATCTTGATGTAGTTCAGTCGCTAATCTATGTAATTTCTGTACTGCCAAGTTAACAGTCGGTGCTGAGTCAGGAATATACACGCAACAAGATGTCCCGATGACGCAACAGGCCCTGCCCCATCTGCCAGGATGACGTCAAGCACCATCCTATTTTGAATCGTGAATAATCTCATAGCCTGAATCTCAACGGACATGTTAGTCGTAATGTCAGCTTCAGTAAGGACTACCTTTTCCATTACCCTGGATAGTCGTCGAATGGCCCTACTGTTAAATATCGGACCCCAGAAAGGTAGCAAGCCCTTAGAAAAATCAGTCCATTGCTGGTACGAGGTGTCTGTCTGGTCAACGTCATCTACCTGAAGCTCCCTCCTTTTGCGCTGCTCTTGTGGACCGGGAAATCTACGATGAGTTCTGTGATAATCAGAAGGTGCCACATATACAGGAGGAATCATATAGGCTAAATAACACACCCCACCCCAACCCTCAGGCAACCATAAGTATCCATTATCTCCACACACAAAATAGATGCTAGGGGGTGTAACCAAAAAGGGGCTGAGAGGCAAACGTATCAATGCCGTCACGTTACAGGAGCTATTACCAACCTTGATGGGGCCCCTTCCCTCTATACAGAAAAATGGCGAGGGACCCACCACAGCCAGGGGTATCAGAGACTTGACACTGTCATTTCCCTTTGGGGGGTGTCTGTAAGACAGGGAGGAATTCAGCTGCAGGAAGCTATCCCTAACTTTGTCAGTATCATTTGGTATCAAAAACCGGCCCAACTTTTTCTCACACGTCTCTATAAATGTCTGATCAAAGCGTCCGTCAGTATATATTCGTCCAAGGGAAGAGGGAGGCAAAGGGCGAACTCGCATTGTCATAGTCAACCCCCTATTCTGCAGTCTAGGAGTCAGGAAATCTGGCTGCTGAAAATATTTAACAAGACCTATGAGAGTATACCATCCCACACAACTATTCACAGGAGTCAAAGGAAGTGCTAGGAATCTATCTTTCTTGTAGGCAGCAGAAGGGAGGAGCCCACAGACCCAGCAGTCAGTCAAATTGGTGGTGGCATGTGCATGGTGCAAAGTCTTAATAAAAACATTTTCTTTATAACCCTTCCTCAACATTCGTTCACCATAATCCACAGTAATCATGTTATGTTCAGGAACGGCAGTAGGTGTGGGTGCAAACACATGAACAGGATAGGCTTTATCCAGGAAAAACAATATACCAAGAGTCACTATAAAGGCAATTAGGATGACAATAATAAGCACTATTTTTCCTTTCTGGGAGAGGGCCAACCAGGGGGAATCAGGCACAGGTCTCGGAGGAGCCGCAAAGGGCTGCTCCTCATCAGGGATGGGGCGGCCAAAAGGATACATTCACAAGAGCGCTCAAAATATATCAAAAAATGTAAAAAAAGAAAAACACTTCTACTAAAAAAATAGTCCCAGACAGTCCGCAAAACCGGCCAGAGGGGTTCTTCAACCCTAAAAAGGGATCTTCTCCCTGTGTCCTTCAAAGCCTCACAGGCAGGCTTTTACCGTCCATACCTTATTCCAACGTCGCTTAACACACAGCAATTGAAAACAGGGGAGCACTTAATCCGGGCCCCGCACCACTCTATAGTCTCATAGAACACAATCTTCGGCTAAACACCAGGGCTCTTACAAGTCCATCCCTACCACTAAATCTTCGTATTCAGAAAGTCCGCTAAGCCCTTCTTCCAGTGTTTAGTCCATCACATTTGTCACTCTTATTTATTTTCTTCGGGGCCGCAGATTATAGCGAGTGCTCCCTGGCACTTCGGGATCGATGAACAAAACAGGTGTATCAATGGCAGATGCTGGACTCTCTGATGTCTCTTCACTAGTAGCAACGGGAGTAGTAGAGCTCACTGAATTCTCAATTTCGCTTTGCTCTTCTCCAATCAGTGAAGCATCCGAGAAGGGAACATATCTGGGTATTTGCTCATGTTCCTCGTCAGCAATGCCTTCCTTTACCCATTGATCATAGGGTAACGGCAGCGGGACCTTCTTCACGTGGGAGGCGTGGGTCCACGCCTTCCTTCCTTCCACCCGAAGCGCCGTACGCGTCGTGAGGAGCACCTGACGCGGCTCCGACCACCTGGGCTCCAGACAGGACTTCCGTTGATATCTTCGGACGACAACCCAATCGCCTGGGTTGATGGAGTGTCCTGGCCCCTCCGGCAACGGCTTCAGGGTGTCTGCTACCTGCTGATGAATAGAACGAAGATCTTTAGTCAAAGCATACAAGTAGTCTGTCAACAAAGGATACTGAATTTCGGAGAAGCACTTAGGCCTGGGCACTCCCCAGACATTGGCCGGGCGGCCGAATATCACTTCATGGGGGGAGATGCCCGTTTTCGAATTCACTGTTACTCTCGTAGAAAGCAAGGCTAAAGGAAGGGCGTCTGGCCAACGGAGACCTGTACTCTCCTGTATCTTGGCCATTTTCAGTTTGAGCGTTCCATTAAACCGTTCCACAAGTCCCGCTGCCTGAGGGTGTAGGGCCGAGTGGAACTTTTGGGAGATCTGTAAGCCTTTACATATTTGCTTGACTAATTCTGCATTAAAGGACGTACCGTTATCACTCCAGATCACCCTGGGTAATCCAAAGCGAGAAAAATACTCCTTTATCAACATTTTTGCAGTAGAAATGGCCGTGCAGTCTTTGGTTGGAAAAGCCTCCACCCACCTGCTAAAAGCACATACAACCACAAGTACATATTTTAAGTTGTTGACCCTCTCCATCTCAATATAGTCCATCTGAATCACCTCAAAAGGGAAAGAGGGAGGTGCAAAATTTCCAACTGGGACAGGGGTACCCTTTCCAGGATTGTGCCTCAAACACACCATGCACTGTCGGACCAAGTGAGTCGCCACTTTGGAGATGTTCTTATTGCTCCACACTGGGTCCAACAATTTGCATATGCCTTTCGCGCTAATATGTGCAGGCCCGTGAGCCATCGTCACTACTGGGAGAACATATGCATTTGGGAGTAACCATCGTCTCTTATCTGTCACATCTGTTTAACATTCATCCGCATCCAATCGCCCCTGCCCATCCTTCCATGCCCTTAGTTCATCTTCAGTCACTTTTTCTTGTATATTTTTTACACTTTGTACAGTATCTGAAAACATATTAACATCTGGGACCCATCTAGCTGGTCCTGCCACAAACATCCGTGGTAATTTTGTCCGAGCAGTCTCTTTTGCTGTTTCGTCTGCAAAGGCATTGCCTCGCCCTACGTCATCCACTATTGTCTTGTGCGCGCTACACTTTATCACAGCCAATCTTTTAGGTAACGTCAGTGCCGCTAACAGTCGTAGTATCAGTGGGCCATGTTGTATGCATTGGCCGTGAGAAGTCAGAAATCCCCGTTCCGCCCAGAGTCGCCCATAATTATGAGCCACGCCAAAGGCGTATTGGCTGTCAGTGTAAATATTCACGTCCAGTCCCTCACTCAATTCACATGCTCTCAGTAAGGCTATTATC
This sequence comes from Lissotriton vulgaris, assembly GCF_964263255.1. Taxonomy (NCBI): domain Eukaryota; kingdom Metazoa; phylum Chordata; class Amphibia; order Caudata; family Salamandridae; genus Lissotriton; species Lissotriton vulgaris. Next base: position 68,774 of record NW_028255126.1, read on the forward strand.
TCATTAGCTTGGGCCGAATTGTAAGGAATCCTTGATGTCTCTACTACTGTCTGTAATGTCGTTATTGCATATGCTGCTGTCGATGTACCATCTGGCAATTTGAAACAAGACCCATCCACATACAGCTCCCCGTCCGGTTCGTCTAAGGGCCTGTCTGTCAGATCCACCCTCCCCTTTGTCTCTTCCTCTGTCCTAAACAGACAGTCGTGTATATCATCGTCCTTTATATCTGTGGGGATAGGTAACAATGTGGCGGAATTCAGTGTAGCGCACCTTTTTATTGTCACATGAGGTGCAAAGAGGGTCATCTCATAACCGGTAAGACGAGCACTAGTTAAATGCTGCGTCTGTGTTCTGTTTAGTAAAATGTCCACAGCATGCGGTACCATTACTGTGAGGTCTGATCCCAATACGAGCCCTGCCGACTGTCTTATAGAGACCGCAGCAGCCGCCGTGGCTCTCAGACAACTCGGCAGCGCTCTTGCCACATTGTCGAGCATTGCAGAGAAGTAAGCGCAGGGTCTCTGCTTCCCTCCGTAACACTGTGTTAGAACAGACAACACGCAACCTTCCGCCTCATGTACGTAAAGAACAAAAGGCTTCTGGTAATCAGGTGTTCCAAGAACGGGCGCAGAACATAAAGCATTTTTTAGTAAATCAAACACTTCTTGACATGCAGGGGTCCAGGGTAGGGGTTCGCGCACTTCTTTGGTAGTCAGATACAATAGGGGTTTCGTTAGTAGCGCATAGTTAGGTATCCACTGGCGACAATACGATGTTATGCCCAGAAACGCGCGCACCTCTCGCTGCGTGTTAGGTATCTTCATGTTAGTGATAGCTTTTATGCGCTCCGGCGTCAATCTCCTCCCCACTTTCGAAAGGAGGTGACCGAGGTAGGTGACCTCCGTTCGACAGTATTGAAACTTTGAAAGGGACACTTTATGCCCCCTTTTTGCCAAATGTTGCAGTAATTTAACAGTAGCATCCCGACAACCCGTCTCGTCGTCCGACGCTATGAGGATATCATCCACATACTGCAACATGACGTTGCCAGGTGGAAGTTCCAGTTCATCCAATTGTGCCTTCAGAGCCTGACTATATATGCTCGGACTTTCAGTGTACCCCTGGGGAATTCTCTTAAACCTGAAGCTTCGGCCAGCCAATGAGAATCCGAATAGATAACGGCTGTCCTCGTGGACTGGAATACTGAAGAAAGCATTCTTCAGATCCAGAACAGAGAAATATTTGGCAGAAGGGGGAATCATCGTCAATATCGTAGTGATATCCGAGACCACCGGGTATTGTGGCTCCACTACTCTATTCACGTGACGCAAATCAATCACGAACCTATATACATCAGGAGTGTTATCTGTAGCATCTGGCGATCGCCTTTTAAGGATAGGTAGAATAGGGCTGTTACATATGTTCGAATCCGTCTCTTCCACTACACCAGACCTAATCAAATCCTGTATTATTTGTAACAGGGCCTTTTCTCCCTCCCGAGGAATCCTGTACTGTGGAACCCGGGGCAATTTCGCTCCTACCTTTACTCTTATTGTCACCGGGGCTATATCCATTTTGCCTATATCTGTGTCATTTACAGCCCACAGACTGTCGGGTATTCCTTGGAATTCAGGTGGTAATGGGTCATCCTTGGAAAAACACTGTAGTGGGCGAGCGACATTTGGGCCTAACGTAAGATACACACCATCCGGGGAACAATAGATAGTGGCGTGCAACCTCTTCAAAAGATCTAAGCCCAACAAATTTTCTCCACAATTCGAAGTCAATAGGAACGGTGAATCAACAGTAAAAGGACCAATCGTTAACGTGAGGGGTTTAGAAATGGGGCTAATCACCGGGGTACCTGCAAAACCCACAGAGATGTTATTCTTGCCAGACAGAGCCGCCCCTGGGACCCGAGAATGAGCCACTGAACTTTTCATTGCACCCGTATCCACTAGAAATGTTTGTTGAGACCCCAATAAGTCTGCCTCGACATAGGGTCCCCTTTGATCAACTTCCACAGGCACCGGTCCCTCGCTCTGTCCTACGCTGTCCTAGTTGTGGTAGAACCCTGTCAGATCGTCTACTGAGTAATCATCATTATAGTACTGACCGCCACTCCTCTGCAACTGTTGTCTGTCCGCACTGTTGTCAAAGTAATTACCTCCCGGTCTCCCACCTCCGTCCGACCGTGCAGCCTGTCTCCCAAAGTCACCACTACCTCTTCCTCGTCCTCGCCCTGGACCGGCATTCGACTGAAGCAGTGGGCAATCCCTCCACCAATGCCCCTCCTGCTTGCACTTCGCACACTGATTCGGTCCCAGTCTTTCCCTACTTTCACCTCTCCCAAAACCGCCACCACGACTCGGCGCCGCACCTCTTCCTCTGCCTCTAGCCACTTGCTGCAACAAAACCCTAGTCTTCAAATCCTTAGCCTTCTTTTCCTGCTTGTCCTTACTCTCATTTTCTCTGTGCTCATAATACTGTGCCATACTGAGGATACCTGAAGGAGAGGACGTTGTCCACGTGCTCTCCGACGCTTGCAATCTCGCTGAAATTTCGGGCAATAAGTTCATGACAAACCTATTGACAAAAAGCCGCAACCCTCCATCCTGTGACACATCTTGCCCACTAAAATCCATAAACGTTTCTTCAAACCTCGTAAAGAAGTCCGAGACTGCCTCATCCTTTTTCTGCTTACAAGCCGTCAACTTGTCCCAATCTACCTTCTTCGGGGGAATGAGAGAATGCATGCATTTTATTATGCGCCCCGGCAAGGCCAAAATCTCAGCTTTCGGCTTTTCTCCTGGCTTACGTTCCTTATCCCAATCCTGTAATTCCTGCCACGTACCTCCTAACTCTTCCAAATGATCTGTACCTTTTACCTGCCGCCACACATCAACTGGGACCAAAAGCCCAAAAAACAATTCAACATCTGCCAAAGTCATTACAGTGGAAGACGCAGCTTCCGTTAGCTCTTTGTAGTAGGCAGTCGGGTTCTTTCTAGAATCTGGGAGCTGAGCCTTCAATGATAATACCTCACTTCTCTTCCATGGCGTATACACCCATTGTTCCTGGAAGTGTGCATCTACCCTGTTCCTGGTGACAGCCTTCGTGACTGGATCTACCTTTTCTGGGATCTCGGGATGAAAAATAGGGTGCACTTCACGCATTGGATGTATACCTGGGAAATGGGGCGTACCTGCGGAGGGCAATTCATTTCTATACTGTAGTAGAGCCTTTAAACTACGCATCACCTCCTTCACCCCAGTATTCGTTCTGAAAGCTCCACTCTGTATGTCTCGCAAAGTCGCCGGAGCCACACCTCCATACCCCTGTTCCCATAGCTGTATCAATACATTCGACATATGCCACAAAGCGTGCTGTTGCATCAAGGGCTCAAAATCTTTCACTGTGGACCAAATATCCTCAAACGAATAAATATTATTCCTTGCCCACTGGCATGCCTGATTAGCCACTATACTCTTCTCATCCAAACCAACTGTAGAACGTGTAAGCAACTTCCGTACCTGTGTGAGTAGTCCGCTCCCTGCGCTCCGGCTCGGCGTTAACATCTCCTGACTGGGGGTGGTACTAGCTGAAACAGTAGGGAGTGCTAAAGAGAATTGGGAGGGTGCAGGTGAGGTGGTCTGGAGTAAAGAAACAAGAGGTGTCGGGGGCGGGGAAGCAGACGCTGCGCTAGGTTGAGGGGGCACTCGCTGATGGACCCGGGACCCCACTAATGGAGGCCGGAGCTGGCAAGGAAGGATACAAGGACTGCGGGGCATAAGGGGGAGGGGGTCGAGTATTCAAAATGTCTTCCATCTCATCTGGGTCATCCTCTCGTACTACATAACTTTTATTTTCTTTCAACCTGCAAAGCCTATCTGCGCGCTCCAAACGCAGTGCGTTCTCATTCCCAACATGTTCTCTCGCTTTCTGTGCCATAGTCTGCGCGGACTTTTTAAAAGCCTCTTTCTCGTCTCTCAACTTTCGCTTCCTGGCTTCTTTCTGCCACATCCTTAAGGAATCAAACATACTTTGACGGCTACGCCTAGCAAACAATTTGTCCTGTAAATAATCCAATTTAGCTTCATCGAAAGAACCCGTCAAGGGCCATTGTAAATCCACATTGTCAGCAGTGTACCGGTGCCACAGAGTACCAAACAAAATCGGGACCAATCCATGCTTGACGTACATATCAAAGCTTGGAGTGCCCTCAGGGGGTGCAGGTTGGCTCTCGGCCAGTCTAGTATCTGAGGGTCGACAACAACATCCAAAACATCGTAACTTACTAAAACACGGCATTTTCAAAACACTTCTCTGTCAACAAGCTTCGTTACCTTGACTCACTAGCTCGAGCTCGTTCACACACACATATAATTATACATTGGGAAATCACGCACACACATATACAATACACCCAAACACGTGTTACCAAATGGGACAAGGCCCGTCGACCAAGTCCTGGGGAACCTGGACCCTACCGCAGACCGAACAGTACACTAACTGTTCTGAGGATGGGGGGACAAATCCGCTCCCCGCGCGGCACTATGGGTCACTGCGCACTTTACCACGGGAGACCCAGGTCTCACCTCCACTGAACCACCACTCTAGAAGTTCAGGGTAAGCACCGGAGTCCACCCGCAATGAGCCACGCCTTCACCACAGTACCACCCGGTCAGGTCACTACAAACAATATATCTAGACGTCCCCCCCCAACCTCGTCAAGTCTGTCAGAGTGCCTGCTCGCACTCTGAGTTCCCCGGAGCACACTAGCCCCAGGAGCACACCGGCTCCTCAAACCACTGGAGACACCCTAGTCTCCCGGAACACTCCAGTTCCTGAAACAATCACAGGTGGACCACTCACCTTCCGTAGGCGGCACCGACCTCTACCGTTCTCCACCTCCGGCTGCCAGGACCAACACGGTCAGCTTCGAGTTCCGCCTTCTGGACCCCGGCGTAAGATCCGAACCGGGACCTCTCCCGATCAGCAGGGTGGGGCAGCGCTGCGAGAACCAAGCTCGGCATCAGATGGGTACCCGGGCCCACCGTGCCGACCAGCGGGTCCCCGGTCTTCTGCTACCCACCTGCGGGTGAGAAAGATCTTTATCATGGGGTCCCTGTTCGGGCGCCATCTGATAAGCGTGGCTCAAATCCACCCGAGTGACTTACCGCACTCACCTATAGTAATTATATAGGAAGTCAGCCGGACAGTGGAGAAGAACAAACAAAAGTCTTTATTAGGCCAAACAACACTCATATGAGAGGGCCCTGTCCGACCTCACTCCTAGGAGTGCGAACGAGAGGACTGACTCTCTGCATCACAGAAATACATTATAATGCAACACAGTTCATTGGGGTACGCCCCTTGTGGAAAATTACTGAAACCCAGACCAGTGAACAATGCCATCATGCAGCAGGCATCTGCACCTGCAAGGGATACATCGCTATCTTTACTCAAGGCCATGGAGCTAGGCTTCGGCGTCTCTGGGGCATGAGAACATTACTGATAAAGAGACTTGTTAGTTTCGGCCACAGTAAGCCGAGAAACGAAAACTGCTGTCTTAGTGAAATTCTGTATTCCTGCGGGAGGGGCAGATGAGCGAGTAAGGCCCGCGGACACAGAGGGATACACAAAATGGTGGCACACAGGCTAAGCTAAGGAACTAATATAGTCACACGTACATTTGAATATGAAAAGTAGCAAGCGGGATAATTCAACATAGGTGCATATACGAACTTCATTAGTTAGCCATATGATGCTAACTCACATATGAAAAGGGGTAGTTGGGGCATCGAAAAGTGAATTCTATCAGAGTGCAATGTGAGGAAGCTGTTGTTTTCAAAAGCATTTAAAAGTCAGCCTTTGGCCCCTCCTTTCCCGGCATCAGCGAAGAGGGACTCTTTTCATGGTCCTCTCCCTTCGAGTTCTTGGATGCCATCTTATAGTGTGTTTAGTTGTTGTTTTCATTGGTGCCATTCGTGTTTTCATGGCTAGGTACAACTTTAGAAGTCCTCCATCAGTTCGGGGTATAAACACACTTTGCAATCCGATGGTGCATTAGTCCGGTGTTCATTGAGCCTCTTGGTCCGCTTGTTCCCCATTACGCCAGCTGTTTCTCAGAACTCCGCTACTGTGTAATCTGTTATAAGTAAACAGCATTACCTTGTGTTAGTCACAATCCCAACGAGTTGGCAGATGGCGGAATTCCTTTTCAACGGCCGTTCAGACAGGCAAATATCCAAAGATGAAACCCAAATACCGCTTTCCTGCCGAGCTGCTTGAGGCGGGTGCATCCTTCGTGCAAACGGCATTGCACGTTTTAATATTCATCACAAAAGTGTCCCTCTTTAAAAGACACGCGGAGCACACGGGGGATTCAATTCAGCTTCTTTATTGCATCCAGCATGACGCGTTTCGTCTTACGACTTCCTCAGACGCTGTGTGCAATGTGAGGAAGCTGTTGTTTTCAAAAGCATTTAAAAGTCAGCCTATGGCCCCTCCTTTCCCGGCATCAGCGAAGAGGGACTCTTTTCATGGTCCTCTCCCTTCGAGTTCTTGGATGCCATCTTATAGTGTGTTTAGTTGTTGTTTTCATTGGTGCCATTCGTGTTTTCATGGCTAGGTACAACTTTAGTAGTCCTCCATCAGTTCGGGGTATAAACACACTTTGCAATCCGATGGTGCATTAGTCCGGTGTTCATTGAGCCTCTTCGTCCGCTTGTTCCCCATTAAGCCAGCCGTTTCTCAGAACTCCGCTACTGTGTAATCTGTTATAAGTAAACAGCATTACCTTGTGTTAGTCACAATCCCAATGAGTTGGCAGATGGCGGAATTCCTTTTCAACGGCGGTTCAGACAGGCAAATATCCAAAGATGAAACCCAAATACCGCTTTCCTGCCGAGCTGCTTGAGGCGGGTGCATCCTTCGTGCAAACGGCATTGCACGTTTTAATATTCATCACAAAAGTGTCCCTCTTTAAAAGACACGCGGAGCACACGGGGGATTCAATTCAGCTTCTTTATTGCATCCAGCATGACGCGTTTCGTCTTACGACTTCCTCAGACGCTGTGTGCAATGTGAGGAAGCTGTTGTTTTCAAAAGCATTTAAAAGTCAGCCTTTGGCCCCTCCTTTCCCGGCATCAGCGAAGAGGGACTCTTTTCATGGTCCTCCCCCTTCGAGTTCTTGGATGCCATCTTATAGTGTGTTTAGTTGTTGTTTTCATTGGTGCCATTCGTGTTTTCATGGCTAGGTACAACTTTAGTAGTCCTCCATCAGTTTGGGGTATAAACACACTTTGCAATCCGATGGTGCATTAGTCCGGTGTTCATTGAGCCTCTTGGTCCGCTTGTTCCCCATTACCCCAGCCGTTTCTCAGAACTCCGCTACTGTGTAATCTGTTATAAGTAAACAGCATTACCTTGTGTTAGTCACAATCCCAACGAGTTGGCAGATGGCGGAATTCCTTTTCAACGGCGGTTCAGACAGGCAAATATCCACAGATGAAACCCAAATGCCGCTTTCCTGCCGAGCTGCTTGAGGCGGGTGCATCCTTCGTGCAAACGGCATTGCACGTTTTAATATTCATCACAAAAGTGTCCCTCTTTAAAAGACACGCGGAGCACACGGGGGATTCAATTCAGCTTCTTTATTGCATCCAGCATGACGCGTTTCGTCTTACGACTTCCTCAGACGCTGTGTGCAATGTGAGGAAGCTGTTGTTTTCAAAAACATTTAAAAGTCATATGTATATGGTACTGTGATTTGTAATTTAACAGGCAAAGTCCGATTCGGGAAGCCTAATGGAGGGCTTGAAAAACATTTATCCTGCAAACAATCGTGGGCAAGATACCCACTGGAGGGGATAAATAGTGCTTAAATGGACTACGCTGCCCAAAATACAACAAGCTCGGCATACCGGAAGCAAATTAATGAAATGGGCGGCGAGTCATGCACTTCACTTTTTCCTGCTCACGAGGCCTCTGAAGAGATGGTGAAAGTCCATCGAAACGCGTCAGGCCACAGGATGTATCACGGAATCGGAAGCTGCCTGTTTCTTTTAAATAAGGATGTTTCCTTCATCGCAGTGTTGTGCGGCCTCAAATGCTGGGAATTATTTGGTACATGTTTATACGGCTGCTCCAGGCCATAGAGGGATCGCACCATCCGAAGAACCTCATGGATGCGGACAGGGGGAACCCTCCCCCTGTAAATGGTACTGTGATTTGTAATTTAACAGTCAAAGTCCGATTCGGGAAACCAAATGGAGGGCTTGAAAAACATTTATCCTGCAAACAATCGCGGGCAAGATACCCACTGGAGGGGATAAATAGTGCTTAAATGGACTACACTGCCCAAAATGCAACAAACTCGGCATACCGGAAGCCAATTAATGAAATGGGCGGCGAGTCATGCACTTCACTTTTTCCTGCTCACGACGCTTCTGAAGAGATGGTGAAAGTCCATCGAAACGCGTCAGGCCACAGAATGTATCACGGAATCGGAAGCTGCCTGTTTCTTTTAAATAAGGATGTTTCCTTCATCGCAGTGTTGTGCGGCCTCAAATGCTGGGCATTTTTTGGTATATATATATATATATATATATATATATATATATATATATATATATATATATATATATATATATATATATTACCTACTGGCGGTCGCCAGTAGGTATATATAGTTAGGATTTTTTCCCTATGGGATTTCTGAAAATTCTATGCCTAATAACTGAATAGCTGAAATTTTCAGGAAAATGGCACATTTTGTTTCTGAGCAGCCCTTGAAAATTTGGGGGGGTTTTGTGGAGGGGGGGCCGAGAAAAAAGGGGGGTCCCAAAACGCGTTTTTTCCATGTTAATTTCCATAGGGCGGTTGGACTCACTTTTAGCCCGAACGGCTGAATGGATTTGCACGAAACTTGGCAAAATTGTAGGGACTGTTAGCCCGATGTGCCTTTGCTAGGTCTCAATATATGTGCTTCAGTGGATTTTGAGAAATTAACGTTTAAATCAAGATATATATCTGTAACAGCGCTCCGGGCAGCGATCCGGTTAGCGAACCTTTCGCGTATCGGAACTTTGCGATGCGAAGCTGATTGGCCCTCCGGTGTCTGTCAACATTCTAAACAGTCCGGAGCGGCCGCCATCTTGTCTCTCGGTAGGATCGAGAGACAAGAGGAGGCCAAAACAAAGGGGGAAATTACCATAAGGGGGCATAGTAGATCCTCGTTGACCCCCTAGGTTTTATGTGGAGGTTTTAAAAGGGCCTAGGAGGGTCCAAAAAAAAAAATTTTTTTTTTGCGTGGTAAGCGCCAAGTTCGCGAACCGGAAAGCGTTCTGGGCAGCGAACTTTAAGGATAAAAGAATGATAGACTTTTCTAATACTGTATGTTAATTATTTGTTGTTTTTGTTCGTTTTTTTATTTATTTATTTATTTTGATTTAAAAAAAAATTATTTATTATTTTCATAGTTCATTAAAACTTCCAGCATTATATCATCTGGTATCTCGTCAAACATGGATGTTTCTGTCTCTTGTAAGGTTTGAATAAATTGTTTGTCAAAAGATTGATCCATAAAATCTTCATCCACATTTTCTTCAGTTACAATGTCTTCGGATGTAATCTCGAAGGAAACATTAGTTTTTTCTTGCTCCCCTTCCATTTTTTTGCTGTAAATTGCATAAAAAAAATAATTAAATTAGAAGAGTTAGGGCACTGTTGGGTTTAAGTTCAGACAGGTAGTTCTGTTTTTTTAACAGTGAACTTAAAGTAAGTAAATTCATAATTATAGCAGGGAAGTGTAAGTCAATCAATAAATATAACAGAGGAGTCTATCTGTATCTATAACTATAGCAGGGGGACAGTAAATAATTATCAAAAACGTTTTTACAAATTAATTTAAAGTGCCACTTACAAATTATCAATTTAATTTTCAGGGAGGTGAAAAGGCTCTTGAAATGTAGTTCAGGAAGTAGTAGTCAAAATGGCTGTGTTTCCTTCTCTTCCTTTATATATATTCAGGTACATAACCAATCAAATGTCAGGAAAAAAAAATTGAAAATGAAAGTAACATTTTCATTGGTTGTCAATTCCAACACTTCAGATGTGTTTTGTGAAGTAATTTACCTCACGGTACTTAGAGAGGTCTACAGGCTTAATGGCTAAATGGAATTTCAATCAAATTTGTGAAAATGAAAGGGATTGTTATGTAGTATGAGCTAATCTATATTTGGTGAGAGTGTCTCTAGTCGTTTTTCTGTAAATTACTTTCCCACCTTTTTTTAGGACCGCTTTCCGGAAAGCGGCCCGGTTAGCGAACCTTAAGCGTCACGGGAGTCCACCATTTTGTGTTTCGGTCGCATTAAGATACAAGATGGAGGGCAAATAATGTTTAGAATGGGTAGAAGGGGTCATGGTAGACTTATCTTGACCCCCTAGGTTTTCTGAGGGTGGCTGAGGAGGCTTATATGTGCGGAAAAAAAACATTTTTTTAAAAAATCCGCGAGGTTAGCTTTCGGTTAGCGAACCGGGTAGCGCTCCGGGGAGCGTATTTTGTGGAAAATTAGTGAAAAAAGTTAGAGAAAAATAATAATTGTGAGTGATCAGATGTAGGGTAGCTCTGAGAAGAGCTTTTGGGCTTATGGTACATTTAGGTACTTATAAGTAGGTATCAATGCACAGTCTTAAATTCAGAATGAAAATTCTGTTGCCCTCATCTGAGAAGTGAACTCCATCTCCTCTGTAGATATCTTGCATGTAGTAACGCAAGTTATTGTTGTACAGAGAGCCCATTCCATGGTCTCTCATGTAAACTGAAACAGATTTGTTTACATGCTTCCTCGCTTTCTCAATTTGTGGACAAAATTGGTTGGACCACCTCCATTTCTGTCTTTGGCATATATTGGAATATACCAAGGCAGTTTGAGGAAAAAGTGCCATTAATTGCTCAAAGGTGTCCTTTAAAAGCATTTCCAGACCTACCCCTGTCAAAGTGCCCAAATCATTACCTCCACAGTGCACTATTAACAGGTCAGGTTTTGGCACATGCATAAAGGTTTTCACCAATGGTATCAATTGGTGACATTTTAATCCTCTTTGGCCCAACCACTTAATTTCCACATCTTGTAAATTGAGGTTAGGTAAATTTCTGTTCTCAGCATACCTTTGAGCCCAGTGGATGTAACTATGTCCAACAATCCAGACCTTAAACATGGTGGGAGAAGGTTGTTCTGCAGTCAGATGAAGTGTGGTAATGAAAGGGCAGTTGAAACAGTAGGAGTTTGTAAAGAAAAAAAACTGTGGATTTCCAATGCTAATGATTCATTAGCAGTGATTGGTGCATTTCCATTTCTGAAAACAGAAAGTTAGGGTGCATGGATGTGTTCTTTGAAACATGTAATTTGAATGGTCAAGGAAGAAACATTTAATGAAAGATTGCACTGGATACGCAGGTGCACTGAGAGTTCAGAGTTCAATTGAAACATTGTTGTGTGAATTTGCAAACATGAGAGGTCTTCCAGGAGGTGGTTGCTATGGAAACAAGGCAGAGAGGGCAGAGGGGGGAAGGGTTTTGATTTGAAAAAAGTGAGGGAAGAGGTATGATTGGCTAATATGAGAGATATGTGAAATGAATATCTGTATTTCTGTGCTTTCAATAGCTGCAGCCTTTGGAGTGCATCCTTTTTCTTCTGCTGAAGACAATTTGGTGTATTTCTGAGACTGTTTTCAAAACTCAAAAAATATTTGCTAAGGTGAGAAAAGATTTATTTAATTTAGATAGAGAATAGTATGATTTAAGGAGAAAATGATGAAGAAAGCTGTGTTTTTAAAATGTGGTTTTGTCTCTAGTGATATACTAATAGAATTAGTTTCTTTGAGAAATTGTAATTGCATATTCGGTGTAGCATTCTGGCATGCAGTAACACAAGTTATTGTGGTACATGGAGCCCATTCCATGGTCTGTTATGTAAGCTGAAACAGATATGTTGTTTTTAAAAACGATTTAAGAAATCAATTACATTTCTGGATATGTACTGCTAGAGCTTCATAGGTTGTTTTGAGCCATATTTATAAGGCATTTGAGTGTCTTTGATGTTATGTTTTCCTTTTAAAATGTAAAGTGTTCCTCATGTTCCTCAAGTGTCTTGTAAATACGCTCCCACTTGTGCTTTGCAAATTTAGATTTTGATTATGGGAGTTACATAGCCATGTTAATAATGTCCAAACAATGGTGGTAGGGCATTCAAGAAAACGTTTTTCTGTGTCTCTAGGACATTTTCAGTCCTTTCCTCTTGAATGCAGGTATACAATTGATTTATATGCTGTGTTTAAAAACGAATTTTCAAATCAATTACATTTCTTGATATGTACTGTTAGAGCTTCATAGGTTGTTTGGGGTCATATTTAGAAGGCATTTTAGTGTCTTTGATGTTATTTTTCCCTTTTTAAATGGAAAGCGTTCCTCATGGGGCCCTGAGCAGTTCTTAGCCATGTTATTTAATAGGAAGTGGATAACATGGCTAAGAGCATTTGCTGGAAAATGCATGAATATCGCTGACTTTTCTGCGATATTCATGCATTGCGGCCGTTTTTTTTCGCATTTGCGAGCAGTTCTTAGCCATGTTATCCAATGGGAGGTGGATAACATGGCTAAGAGCATTTGCTGGAAAATGCATGAATATCGCTGACTTTTCAGCGATATTCATGCATTGCGGCCGTTTTTTTTCGCATTTGCGAGCAGTTCTTAGCCATGTTATCCAATGGGAGGTGGATAACATGGCTAAGAGCATTTGCTGGATAATGCATGAATATCGTTGACTTTTCAGCGATATTCATGCATTGCGGCCGTTTTTAATCGCATTTGTGATAAACAATTACATTTCTTGATATGTACTTTTAGAGCTTCATAGGTTGTTTGGGGTCATATTTAGAAGGCATTTCAGTGTCTTTGATGTTATGTTTACCTTTTTAAATGGAAAGCGCTCCTCTTGGGGCAAGTGTCTTGTAAATCCGCTCCCACTTGCACTTGGCAAATTTAGATTTTGATTATGGGAGTTACCTAGCCATGTTAATAGTGTCCCAAAAATGGTGCTAGGGCATTCCAGAAAACACTTTCATGTGTCTCAAGGACATTTTTAGTCATTTCTTCATGAATGCAGGTATACAATTGATTTATATGCTGTGTTTAAAAACGAATTTTGAAATCAATTAAATTTCAGGATATGTACTGTTAGAGCTTCATAGGTTGTTTGGGGTCATATTTAGAAGGCATTTTAGTGTCTTTGATGTTATTTTTCCCTTTTTAAATGGAAAGCGTTCCTCATGGGGCCCTGAGCAGTTCTTAGCCATGTTATTTAATAGGAAGTGGATAACATGGCTAAGAGCATTTGCTGGAAAATGCATGAATATCGCTGACTTTTCTGCGATATTCATGCATTGCGGCCGTTTTTTTTCCCATTTGCAAGCACTTCTTAGCCATGTTATCCAATGGGAGGTGGATAACATGGCTAAGAGCATTTGCTTCAAAGGTTGTTTGGGGTCATACACCATTTTTGGGAAATTATTAACATGCCTATGTAACTCCCATAATCAAAATCTAAATTTGCCAACCGCAGGTGGGAGCGTATTTACAATAAATTTGCACCATGAAGAACGTAAAATAGCATAATAGACACTCAAATGCCTTATAAATATGACCCAAAACATCTTATGAAGCACTAGCAGTGCATATTTCCAGAAATGTATTGGTTTAATGATTTACTTCATTGGTAGGCCTTCACATGTTTTTTTACCTTGGTTTTTTACAGTGAAAATCTTATCTGCAACCATGTGTTGGCCTCACCTCAAATAAACAAAACAGGTGATGGACTGAATGTGGATCAATGACACACATTCACCCCAGTCTAAAGATCTGGGCCTAAACAAATCTTTAGATAGGCTACATCTTATCGTCATCCTGAATTAATCATTTAAAATATTAGGGAGTGATTTATGATTGTTGTATGCCTGTTTTGTACCATTGAGTGTCATTTTTGTGATGCAGTGCTGGTGGAAAACATTTGCTATGTTAAATAATTAGTAGGGCATTAAGTTTTAGATGACTATTATTTATTTACTGTTTGGTAATAGTGGTTAATAACATTTTATATTATATTTTTCCACAGATTCAACTGCAGATTCTTTCATAGTTTGGAAAATGCCTACAAAAAGTAGAATAAGAAAGGCTAGAAAACGTCAAAGACAGCAGGATGATGTTTTATTGCAGCAGTCCTCTTCCCCAAATACTTGTCAAAACACCAAGAAAGGTCCGGGTAAGAGCACGAAATCATTCTTAAGAAATATTTGTAGTAAAAAAAGTTTTGCTCAAAAAAATGTTTCAGTCCACAAAAAGAAAAGTAATTTAAATGGAAAGGAGAGACCCATCACAAATGTTACTGGTAGAGGAAGAGATAACTCTGTGCATGATAGTAGAAGGAAACAACAGTTTAGGGACATTCGAAATCGAATGTTCCGTAATAGGATATTAGTTAATTTATTGAAAAATATTAAAAAGAAAGGCCAACAGAAAGCGGCATTTTATAAGAAGAAGAAAAATGTAGAGAAAATTATTGATCATGCTTTTGAAATTAAGCGAAAGTTGTTTATTTTGGTAATCAATAGAATTAGGAAACTAAGCAAGGTAATTTCTGATTTCAAAACAAAAAGTAGATGGAAGAGATTAGTAAATCGTACTAACTTTTGTGAAGTTTTTTCGGAGAATGGATGCATAGTTCAAGTTGTGAGGCATTTTTTAATGAAGAGAGTTATTTTCAGGATAATGATTTGGTGTTTGCAGTTGACACCAGTGGTCGAGCTTATGAAGTGAAGGATGGTTGTCCAGTTGAAAAAGAACAACTTGTGACAACAGAGACAGAAGAGGCGCTAAGTGATGAGGTTTTAGGAAGACGTCCTAAGGGTCCTGTGTACATTTGGAAGTGTAGTTCTATTTGCAGTGTGCGACAGGTTTCCATCAATTTGCTTTGTGATTTTATACGGACATTTAATAAGAAAAGTTTGAAGCAGAAAATGAAGTTGTTGCAAGATTTAGATCCTTGCAGAGTGAGACAAATGACAGGTTTGCGTGGTCATTCACTGGCTTGTCTTTCCAGGAGAGTATGCCAGAGTGTTTTTCATCATTTCAGGATGCTAGCAGTGCATCATAATAAAGTGAGAAAATTAGTGAGAATGTTGTATTATGCTAAGAGTCCAGCAATTATGCTTAAACAATTATGTGCTGCTCTTTTGCATGGTTGTGAAATAGATGTGAAGAATATTTGTGAAGAAATTGAGTTTTGTTACTTTGGTAGTAAAGATGAGAATGTTCAAATTGACCCTGAAGTAGAGGGTAATGTTGAAGATAATGTACAGGTTTCCAGTACAGATTATTTTCAGAAGGAAATTGCCACGTTTCAGATGAAATCAAGTGAGAGGCCTAATTTCTCTTGTGTATGTTGTCGACGCACTTATTATAAGAATCAGACTAAGGTAGTGGATTTATATGCAAAAAGTGAAAGGGAAAATAATAGTGAATGGAAGGATTTTGCCACATACTTGATGGTAGAAAATTGTTTTGATTTGGGAGTGGACCAACGTGTGTGTACTTATTGTTGTAACAAATTAAACCAAAACCAGATGCCTGCTAGGGCGGTTCATAATAATCTGGAATTGGTTGAGATTCCTTCAGAATTGAAGGATTTAAATACTTATGAATCTATTTTGATTCAAAGTATCCATCCCTTTCAGGCTATTGTAAGAATGGAGCCAAAGACAGGGAAGTTGCCTCCAGCAGATTTACAGAGAGGATTAAAGGGAAGAGTTGTTTATTTGCCTCTAGATTTGAACAAAAACATTAACACAATTGGAATAGAAAAAGTGGAAGAGGAACCTCTGGTTATCTTGGTTAATGGGGTTCCGACAAAGAATAAGAAAATATGGCAAGATTTAGTGGATGTTAGGAAAGTCAAAAAGGCAACAGTGTATTTGAAGAAAAATAATAAGTACTATAAGAATGTATATGTTGCAGAAGAGGAAGTAAGTGATGAAGAGGATAGCGATTTGTGTGCTGGCCAAATTGAGAAAGTAGAGGCCTCTAAAAGTGAAGAAATATATGAACATTATAGTGTTCATCCTTTGCATTCCAAGGAAGTCATGGGGAATGCTATTGAGTTGTTTCAAATGAAACAAGCCAAAGGGAGTCCCATTAGTGTTTGGGAGGAAAGTTTGGAAGCTCGGTGTTTCCCACAGCTATTTCCCACAGGTCAAGGAGGAAGATATGATGAGCGACCTCATCAAATTCCTGCGTCTGAATACCGGACTTTACGATTGTATGCAGAAGATCCTAGGTTTCGGCAATGCATTCCCTATTTGTTTCATCTCCTGTTTGAAAGCGATCTGTCAGGACTGTCATATGCAGTGAACCACATTTTAAAAAGTGGTATACAGATGCAAAACATCTCGGCAAGTGACTTTATGCATAAAGTCAATGTCCAAGACAGTATTTTGGATTCTCACTTAATTAATCTCATGGCGTGTCAGCGTGGTACTAATGAGTACTGGTACCGTCGTCATGGTGATTTAAAATGTATGCTGAGGAACTTAGGAACTCCAACATGGTTCCTCACTCTGAGCTGTGCCGAGTATGGCTGGGAAGACTTACTTGAATTTCTACGAGAGGCAAATGGAAATATTGAAAACATTGAATTCAAGACACCTGGAGAACTGTGTTCTTTGGATCCAGTGAATGTATGCAGGTACTTCAATCATAGATTTGAAGCTATGATGTCTTTCATCACAAATAAAAAGAATCCACCTCTTGGAGAGGTGTTGGATTTCTTCTGGAGAAAGGAGTACCAAGCAAGAGGTGCCCCTCATATACATATGTTGTTGTGGATCAAGGATGCACCTAAATTTGGAACAGATCCGGATGACTTAGTGATGAATTTCATAGAACAGTATTCTACGTGTGCTGTTCCAAACGCAACGGAGAAAAAAAGTCTAAGAGAACAAGTTCTACGTTTCCAAAGCCATCGTTGTGGAAAGTACTGTCGTCGTAAATTCAGAAACAAGGACAAGTTCTACACCAAATGTCGTTTCAACTTTCCACGACCGGTGATTTCTAAAGGAAGAGTGAACAGTTTGATGTCTTCGCTGCGACATAATGTGACGAGGAAATCACCCAAGAATACATACAATTTGAAAAGGAACGAAGAGTCCAAGTACATCAATGACTACAACCCAGTGATTTTGTCCATGTGGAATGCTAACATGGATATACAGTTTGTGGCTGACAACTGTATGGCTGTGGCTCGGTATGTGACATCTTACATCACCAAAAAAGAAAAGACCGAACTGAAGGATATGTGGGAGGACATTTCCCATGAAAAGAGCCTCAGCAAGAAGTTGTACAGTTTCAGTCTGAAGATGTTGTCGCATCGAGAAATCGGAGCTTACGAATGTTCTGATCGATTGTCTTCAGCAAGTCTCTATGCCAAATCCAGGAGTCTCGTTTGGGCGAGTCTTGGTCTTGCTGCAACGCGAAATCGAGTTCTAAAACCTGTCCGGGAAATTGAGTATTTGGCAGAAAAGGAACCAAACAGTACCGACATTTTGAAGACCAACATGTTGGATACATATTATCCAAATCGAAGCAGTCACCTTGAGAATGTTTGTCTATATGAGGTTCTCCAAAATTATATATTCAAGAGGAACATCAAAGAAGATATTGAGAAAGGAGT
This sequence comes from Lissotriton vulgaris, assembly GCF_964263255.1. Taxonomy (NCBI): domain Eukaryota; kingdom Metazoa; phylum Chordata; class Amphibia; order Caudata; family Salamandridae; genus Lissotriton; species Lissotriton vulgaris. The sequence continues at coordinate 86,563 of NW_028255126.1, forward strand.
GTATGCTGTAATTGGAAGTGAGGGATGCCTGGTCAAGCAAAGAAAATGCCAATTAGTAAACCATCGAAAATTGAGTGGTGAATCTCCAGAAAAAAAGGAGTTTTTTTATTTAGCACTTTTGCAACTTTTCAAGCCTTGGCGTGCAGAAGAGGAACTGCTTGGAGATTTCCTCTGTTACGAAGACTCTTTCAATGCAGCCAAGGAGTCCATAGAATGTCCTGCTTTTTCTAAATATCAAGAAATGCTAACTTTGGAAATTGAGCAGGAAGCAACGATTGCAGCCGAGATTGCCAGAGACAGTTCTCAGGACAGTCAGAGTTCTGTTTCATTGAGTCAAGATCCACTTGGAGGACCTATTATCGAAAATGAAGCTGCCACTGCTATGAATGAAGTAGAAAGAGCCATGGCACATGCTCAGGAGGATTCAGTTAACTTAGAAGACTTGGAAAAACAACTCAACGTTGAGCAGAGGAAAATATATGATGAAGTTACCAAGGAAATTGAGCACGGATTAAGTCATGAGAAGAACAAGTGCTCATGTACATCGTTGAAGCCTGTCCGACTGTACGTGAGTGGAGAAGCGGGAACTGGAAAAAGTTTCCTCATTAAAGCAATCTCTTGTTATTTGCAGGAAAGGACTGAGTCATCGCTGTCTTGTGTTGTCACCGCTCCTACTGGACTGGCAGCACATAACATTAAAGGTATTACTTTGCATCGTCTACTGATGCTGCCGGTGGAGCATGACAACAAATTACAATACAACAAGTTATCTGGAGATGCTTGCTGTGAAGTTTCAAGAGTCTTGAGGAAAATGAAACTACTTATCATTGACGAAGTAAGCATGGTTTCCAATGTCATGCTTGCCTTTGTGCATTTGAGAATGCAAGAAGTACTTAAAACTGAATATGATGTGTTATTTGGTGGGAAACACATCATTGTTTTCGGAGATCTTCTGCAGCTGACACCAGTAAAAGGTCAACCTGTGTTCAAAATACTCACGCATGAAGATACCAGGAAGTGCCTAGGGAGCATTGGCAACGTCAATATATGGTTAAACTTCAATTATGCTGAACTGCATCAAAATATGCGTCAGGCAAAGGATGAAGATTACAAGAATATTCTACAAGATATTAGAATTGGAAAAGTGACCGAGCATGGGAAAGAAGCTTTAAATGCACGATTACTGTCAAATTTATATCCCAAACAAGAGATTGTGCCTGAGAATATTTTTCAGAAAATTACTGAGAAGAAATCCGGGATATGTCTCATGCCAACTCTTGCAGAATGTGCCATCTTCAACAACAAAATGTTGAATTTAGAAAAGCAAGAGATTGTGAAACTTGAAGCTATCGACAAATTAGAGCATATGGGATCAACAATTATTTTGTCAGACAATTTGAAATCAAAATTGGATTCATTAGAGAAGACTATATCTAAAACAGCGGGTTTTGAAAAGACTTTGAATGTGTGTTTAAATTGCCGAATCATTTTGAGAAGGAATTTACATGTAGAAAGAGGTCTGGTAAATGGATCAATGGGTAATGTTGTTGATTTTGAGAAATACAGAAATAGAGATGGAGTAGAAATTTAAGAATTAAATTTGATGGCATTGAGGAAGTACAGCAAATTGGTCGTTGTTCTGCTAGGTTTTTGCTTGTTAAAGACTTATATGTTCGCCGTAAACAGTTTCCTGTTTGCTTGGCATATGCGGTGACAATCCATAAATCGCAAGGTTTAAGTGTAGACTGTGCATTGGTGAATATTGGCAGTTCTGTGTTCAAGGAGGGTATGGCATATGTGGCATTGTCACGAGTTAGAACTTTATCGGGATTGTACTTGATTGACTGTGATGTCACAAACATTTGTGCGGATCTAGATTGTGTTAAGGAATACAATAGGTTAAGAAGAGAGTATGCGCCACATTTGCCTCAATATCCTTTGTTTGAGAAACGTGTGGTAGGCCGGAAACGTAGAAATAGCAGTAATAGTAGGGAGGTTGTTGCAAAAAGACTAAAAGTCAATGAACCGAAAATTGTTAGCAGAAAGAAAGTGGATTCTGTTGAAGATGTTGTCGGTTTTCAATTTGAAAACAGTTCTGGTGTCAACTGCTATGCAAATGTAGTGGTTAATGTTCTCTTTTCACTAGAGAGTTTAAAAGAACAGATTCTGTTGAATTCAGAACAAATTTTATGCTGTTTGTTGAATTCTGTTTTCGTAAAATGTAGCACTGATCGAACAAAAGTAGAAAGTGTGTCTGAAGTTCGTTATCTGTTAGATGAAGGTTCAGGTCAAACAGACTTCTCTGAAAATAATCAGCAAGATTGTCAGGAGTTTTTAATGTATATGCTTGATATATTGCAAGATGAGGGTGTAGATGTAGATCACCTGTTTGGGCTTTCTTATCAATGGCAGCATGACTGCGAGAATTGTAGGGTATCAAGTACTACTAGTGTAGACTCAGAAAGATTTATATATTTAACTTTGCCAGACAGTAAATCAGTCTCCTTTAATAAGCTAGTAAATGCAGCGGATCACAACATGGAGTGTAGCCAATGTAAATCTGAAATGATGTCAACATTACTTATACGTAGATATGGACAGTATGTCATTTTAATGATGCAACGATGTAGGCCTGATGGATCAAAATTGTCAACTTTAATAAAAAAAATTGTGGATTCTCAGCTTTCAATATCAGGAAGGACTTTTGTAACTGTAGCAATTATCTATCACGATGGTCCTTCAACAACTTCAGGACATTATACAGCTTATTTAAAGTCTCGAAACGGCTAGTCATTCTGCAATGATTCCGTTGTAACTTTCAAAAAAAAATTGCCGTTTGACCTTAAAAATTCTTACCTGGTGTTTTTAAAACCAAAATTTTAAAGAAAGAATCTCGGGATTTCCTGTGAAGAATTGCAAAATGTTCATGAAGTTGAGGGAATGTAAGTCTGCAATGCTGTCTAGATTATTGGTCCAAAACTTTTAATTATAATGTCATTTTGTAAAATCCGACTATATAAACCTGATGCAAGTAAGTCTGCTTCATAGTAAGCAGTATCAGTGTCATAGGAAAAGGAGAACATGAGTGACAAAGAAGGGTAAGATATTAGTAGTCCAGGATTGTGAAAATTATCTTAAATGTTTTCTTTTTGAAAGTTGCGAAAATAGAAAATGACGGGATTTGATTGGAAGAATTACAAGACTTGTGAATAGCTGCAACATGATTTGGCCAAGTGGAAACATGTGGTAGAATGTGAGAAGTCTTTTCTTGTATGTAACATATTTTTCGAATCGTTGGAGGTTTTCTTTCAGAAAGTGGCGGGCTGACAATATTTATAGCACAACACAGTGGACGCTGTTCATAGGACATCCTTCGACGTCATTGAAAGTAAGTTAATTTTAAGGAGTTTTGAATTCAGATTTCTTATGTTGAATGGGTTTTTTAAACACAATCATTTTGATTGTGGTTTTTTTTCCCCGCTGTTACATGATGAATACCTTCAAGTCACTGATTTAAGTGAAATTTGATACATTCTGAGAACAGCAAAAATAAACCATTTAACATGTATAATTAATGTTCTGCTTTTTGTACTTATGATATACATTTAGAAATGTGAGGTAGATATGGAGAAACTGAGTCTTCTGTAAGTGTCAATGTTAATGCTTACAGAGCTGTACTTCTGGGTACTGTTTTTTTTTTAAAAAAATGAATAGGCCTCACCTCAAAGAAAGCTCTTGAAAGCACACATCTTATTTGCATCCTGAAACAATCATTTAAAATGTTAGACTCAATTTTATGATGGCTTTACATCTTTTTTGCGCTGCTATTGCATCACTATTGTGAGACATTAGCAGTGCAAAAGAAGCACCATGTTCCAAAATAGGCCTCAGTTCATCAACATCAAGATACAGTTTGTTTAAAATATATATGTTTAGGATTGTGTAGGGGACGTAGAGAAGCAGAGGCTTCTGTAAATGTCAAAGTTGTTGAAAAACTGTTTGTTCTTGAACCTTTTCCCTTGTCTTTTCTAATTTTTAAATACATGTTTTAATATTTTTGGAAATGTTTGTTCTCTCTTTTACAGATTGAAAGTATGAAAAAATATTTTAAAAAGGTAACAAGAATTATAAGGTAAATATTTTCTACTCTTTTTACCCGCAATGCACTGCTGATGATGGCACTGACCATGTCATGAATGATGTAATAAGAGGACATGACTTACTTCATTGGTAGGCCTTCACATGCATTATCTGCTCTGTATTCTTCAACAAGTGTAAAATTGATCTGTAACCCTGAGTAGGTCTCACCTTAAACAAACCTCAGGACAGATCACACCTTATCGTCATCCTGAATTAATAAATAGATCTATTAAACAGTATCTCTGGTTTACTCCCTATAGCTGTCTTTCTTTTAACATTACTCTCTGTTTACTTCCCTTATACTAACTCTTCTTTTTTTTTAAAAAATATTTTTTTGGTTCGCTTCAAGTTCGCGAACCGGGCAGCGAACGGGAAAGCGAACCAAAAGAAATAGAGCTTGCCAGAGTGATAAACATTCTAGCAATTTTATTTGAAAGGGGAGGTAGTTCTGAAAAGAACTTTTTTTTTTTGTTTTTGTTGTTTTATTTTTTTTTTTTTTCTGAACATTTTTTGATTTTTTTGTATTTTTAGAACAGTTTTATGTTTTTTTTGTGTTTTTTATGGAGGGGAAACAACAAAAAAACAGGCATTGAAAAGGGCTCAACAGGAGCAAAAAAAAAATTACTGCTTGGGTGCGTTAGGGCACTTATGGTTTTCGAACACCATATTGATCAAGTTCACGCTCATGTTCCCATACGAGAGCATAGCACCACAATATATACAGGTAAACTTCATATGTTTAAAGTTTGGCTGAATGTTTGGCACAGTTTCCTGTGCCTCTCTTCCTGTCAAAGATATTGTTGACGTAGATCTGGCCACAGGAGTTGTCGGGGGATTATCTTGTAGGTCCCTTAACTCTGCCCGGCTGTAGTTTAAGGGATGCCACCTGGCCATATGGCGATGCATAGTATAGTTGCCCATACTATATTTTTTCTCTGTGCCTCTAGACAATCTGTATTTACAGATGAGGCAGGTAGCATATTTAGCATTGACCTTCTTGTCCCCTGGAGGGATGGAAAAAAACTGCCATATGAAACTTGTTTTCCTTTTAGAAACACGGGGCAACTCCGGGATAAATTCTGGTTGATCTCTATCCTCTTCTTCTTCTTCCTCCTCTTCCTCCTCTCTGTTGGAGATAAATTGACTTGGTGGTCCTCTCTTCTTATGAGGAGGTGGAGGTGGTGGTGGGGGTGCACCAGCTGCAGCAAGTATAGAAGCCATTGCTGAACTCCAGGAAAATGGTCTTTCTCTCACCAAGATGAAAGTCAGAGTGAGGAAAGAAGGAGGGGTTTACATGATTTGGGAAAAGCAAAAGTTCTGAACCAATGAAAAGTGTTATTTTTAGGTCACATGACCTAGTCATACATCATTTGGAAACCAAAAGTGAAATGAACCAATGAAAACTTTGATAAACAAGTCACATGACCTGTTCCGCTTACGTTACGCGGTGCGCGCTGCGCCTCGGATAGCTTCCGGTTCGCGGTCCGGAGCACTTCCGGGAGCGCTAACGCGGCGCGTCATTAGACGCATTACGCGACAACGTGATACGTCGCGCTTCCGCGACGCGTCACAGTTCCGCTAACGTAACGTTTACCGGTTCGCGGACTAGGTCGCGGCATCAAGATGAGCTAACGGAAAGCTTCCCGGTTCGCGAACTGGAAGCGAAGAAAAAAAATATTTAAAAAAAATTATTAATAAACATCTAAAATATATTTTAAGATTTAAAGAAGAATACATTTTACAGTTACAGATGTTAGCTTTTAAAAAACCAATGAAATTCACAGAAAAAACCATAGGTTATAGACCATATATAGTTAGGAATTTGCATTTACAAAACCTTGAAAATTCACTGAAAAAACCATAGGTTATAGACCATATATAGTTAGGGATTTGCATTTACAAAACCTTATTTTACTCGCATAAAACCATTGAAATTCCATATATAGTTAGTTGCGCTAACTATATATCGCGCACCCGCAATCCACTGCTGATGATGTCACATATTACATCATTCATGACATGGTCAGTGACATCACTGATGACATCACTGATGACATCTCAAATGACATCACTGATGACATCTCAAATGACATCACTGATGACATCACTGATGACATCTCATTTGACATTACTGATCACATCACTGATGATATCATTCATGTGATAATACGATGAACCTCTTCAGACTCTAATATAACCTTAGATACAATCAGTGTAAACAGACACTCACAGACTGTCACTCATCCATGGAGTTACTCACACACCTAGTCAGTCATGCAAAGAATCAATCACACCTCCATTTTCTCAACTATACAGTTATACACACCTTACGTATTCAAACATATACTAACACATATTTACTCTCTTATACAATCCCTGATACAAGTTCACAATGATCCATACAGCCACTCACACATTCACTGGCTCTTATGCACAGTTATTTATATATGTCAACTCTCACTTGTACTGTGTTTTACATATGTACTTACTTTGACATGTAGCACTGAGATATCCATTCACTCACCAATACACTCATGCACACAGTCAACCGCCCATACAGCTGTTTCCACATGCACTTTTGAAACCATACATCTAGTGAATCAACTGCTCACACATCTATGCACAGAGTCATACACCTCCCAGCCACCCACACACACACTCAGTCTCCCATACAAATACCTGGGCTACCAATCAATAACCCATATAGTTACTCATATAGCTACTTATCAACACATGCAGCAGTTTACAGAACAACAGACATAATAATGCACAAATTAAGACAGTTTAGTCACTAACCCATGCACTCAGTGAGACATATTTAATCACTCACTCATACAGTCAGTCATGCACCTACTAAATCCTTCATCCAGACACTTATACATCCACTCATTCTTCAATATGTAAGACATATTTACACTTTACAGAAACATACAGTCACTGGATGTTGTCATCAGTGATGTCATCAGTGATGTCACTGACCATGTCATGAATGATGTAATATGTGACATCATCAGCAGTGGATTGCGGGTGCGCGATATATAGTTAGCGCAACTAACTATATATGGAATTTCAATGGTTTTATGCGAGTAAAATAAGGTTTTGTAAATGCAAATCCCTAACTATATATGGTCTATAACCTATGGTTTTTTCAGTGAATATATATATATATATAACATTTCTATGGCAAAATGAAACCCCTCATTTTGTTCCTTTTCAAATTAAATGTATTAAGTGTTACCACTTTGTTCCAATCAAGATGACTTCAGGTGTGCCATACTTTTGTCATAAGTAAGACTGTTAGCGTTCTAGTTGTTCTTTAGAACACTCTGGGACATTCTGTCATTGGGTTATAGTAGGGCTACATCTGGCTGATATTTGGGCTACATTTGGGCTCTTTTGTCTCTGGTGGCCATCTTGGGAGACTGCATATCAGAATTATTTTAATGAAATAAAAGAGGATTTGAGAAGTCACTCAAAATGTGCCCTAATTTTTCTTTCTTCAGCACTAATCATAATTTCTATGGCAAAATGAACCCCCTCATTTTGTTACATCTGGCTGATATTTGGGCTACATTTGTTTTTTTTTTGTCTCTGGTGGCCATCTTTGGGCTACATTGGGCTACATTGGGCTTCATTGGGCTACATTGCGCTACATTTGGGCTCTAACATATATATAGCCCAATGTAGCCCAATATATATTTTTCAAAGTAAATTTTTGTAAAAACCACTTGAGCACATATCTTGAGACATAGCAAAGGCACATGGGGCTACCAGTCCCTACAATTTTGCCAAGTTTGGTGCAAATCCATTCTGCCGTTCGGGCTAAAAGTGAGTTTGACCGCCCTATGGAAATTAACATGGGGAAAACACGTTTTGGGACCCCCCTTTTATCTTGGCCCCCGCTTGACGAATCCCCCCCAATCTTTCAGGGAAGGACCGGAGCTCGACAGGCCATTTTGAGGAAATTTTCAGGCAGATTCGTCAACCGGCGCTAAAGTTATTCCAAATAGAATTTTGAGATTTAACATTGAAAAAAATCCTAACTATGACTACCTACTGGCGACCGCCAGTAGGTAATATATATATATATATATATATATATATATATATCCAGCTCGAGTCCCTGCGAGTTTGTTTGTAACATTGAGGAAGGCGGAGCGCCGAAACGCGTCTGTTGCAAACTAGAAAATAAACTGACTGAAAACGACCCCCGGAGTGCGTGGTTTCTTTCCTTCGTGGAAGTCTGGTGGAAACCGTGAGCTGGATATATATATATATATATATATATATATATATATATATATATATATCATGTATATGTATGTTCACTGAAAAAAAAATAGGTTTGAGGCCTGAAAAAAACATAGGTTTTAGGGGTGCTATGGTTAGGAATTAGCATTTAAAAAATCTTTGAAATTCATTGAAAACCCATAGGTTTTAGGGGTGTTATAGTTAGCTGGACATTTCACTCATACATAACCATTGAAATTCCTCCGATATAGTTAGTTGTACTAACTATAACTTGCGCGGCCGCAATCCACTGCTGATGATGTCACATATTACATCATTCATTACATGGTAAGTGACATCACTGATGACATCAATGATGACCTCATCCAGTGAATGTGGTTTGGTTTCATATTTAAATAAGTATTATATATATAGCAATGTGCATTGAAGACTGAGTGGATGTAGAAATGTCTGGATGGAGGATTTAGTAGCACTGTGATTGACTGTCTAATTGACAAATTTAAAGTGTTTCTCTAAATATATGCAATAGTAATTAAACAGTGTGAATATCTATATCACTCTATCTCTTGTTGCATAAACTACTACATAAGTTGGTTACCAGCTATGTGAAAGTCTATATTACTTAATAATTAGTTAAGTGAGTCTTGATTATGGGATATGGGATAGTGAATGTGTGTGTAATTGGATGGGAGGTGTGTGACTGTCCAAAGATGTGTAAATAGTTGATTTAGTAGGTATAAGAAGTTAAGACTGCATGTGGAAACAGTTGTTTGGATGAGTGAATGTCTTTATGGGTGTGGTGATGAGTAAATATATTTCTCAATGATACATGTCCAACAAACTAGAAATATAAAAGGCAGTGTGTATGACAGTTGTTGTATATAAATAGGTATACATAAGACTCAGTGATTGTATGAGTGACTGTATCAAAAACTTTATACATGCAATAGTGATTTTATAACACACTAAGTATGAGTTACTATCTGAGTTACTATATGAATAATTAAAGTGGTGTTTGTATAAGTGTGTAGCTGAGTAAATGTAAGTATGATCAATTATTTGCATAAGTGAGTAGGATGACTGCATAAGTCAATATGATGTGTGCTGGTGTGTAATGCTGAAGCATTGTACTCGAATGTGGGTGTTACAGATAAGAGCAATGGAAATGGAAAGTACAAACTAATAAGAAAGAGGCTAATGTTAAAAGCGTTTTAAAAAAATTGGAAAAATTACAAAAAACTGAACTAACCAAATGGTGGGAAAGCAAGTCCCTGCAAAAGTACAAAGAAGCCGGGAGAGTGCCCAGGGGGTTGAGGGTATTGATAGCACTTTCTTTCGAAAAACCAAATCCCCAACTATTAAAAGAATGGGCAAATAATAATCTGGATGCGTCGATGAATATGGTTTGCTTACTTATCAAGTACGCAGATATTGATAGAGCGGAAATAGTAAAGGAAATCGACGCAGTCCTACTAGAATTGGACGCTTTTGAGGAACAAGATCTCATTAAAAAGGAAAAGGAAAATATCAATAAGCTTCTGGATAAACAACAGGATGTCATCATGAACAGAAAGATTTACAAATTTGCAAGAGATAAAATGATTATGAGACTGGAAAAATATTCACTTTCTCGAAAAAGTTTGACAGCGTAAAAAGAAAAGCTCTCTTGCCTAAAACAGCAGCGGCAGCTACAGGAAATGCAAATATTGAGTCTCTATCCAGTGAAGACACCAACTCCACTACTACCTCTCTGAGTAGCAGTGGTGTGGAATCAATAGATGAGATGGGGATCTACTTAAATGAAGCGAGTTTTACCCCCTCAGAGGAGTTGGGGTTTATGGTGGAAGATCGCAGATACTCCCTAAGGTCGAGGGGGTCACAACAGAAACCACATAATCCAAGCGCAACAAGCGTCGTAACCAGAGGCGGAAACGCAAGAGGCAATTGGAGAGGCAGAGGAGGGAAAGGGAAAACACAATTACCCAAGTAACGGAGCATGAGGCAAGCAAAAAGAACACAGTGATCAATCTGAGTGACCTGGATCTTGATGCTGCGGAACTACAACTATTATCCTTAGGCCTCTCATTTTGCCCAGAAACCGGCTTTCAGTACACACAAGCTAGAATTGATGTCTTCAAATTTATTCGAAAAGTAATGTTGGTAAAGTTTCACAAATTAAAAAAAGCCAATGAAAAGGCAACGGACATCGCTGTTTCAAATACACCCAGCATGCTATTCCAAGTCTCTGACATTGCAGGACTAAGAACTGTACAAGCATTGGCTGATACGACAGAGGAAAGGGAATATGAAAATACTCAACAAGAATTGAGAGATATGGGCATTAGATGTACAAGCCGCGCAGAAAGCCCATTCAAACCAGTTTCAACTTTCATGCCGATCATGCCACGTGATGCTATTGATATATTCAGTGAGGTTGTTATTGATGACCTTAAGCAATTGAACAGAGACATGAGCAACAAAAAACCTAAGAGAAGTTTCAAAGAACAACAGTACACGAAACTGATGAAGAAAATCAAGGATGCAGACAGTATTATCGTAAAAAATGCAGACAAGGGTGGGAACATAGTTCTATGGCCAAGATCGATGTACATTGAAGAGGCAAATAAACATTTGAATGATATGTGTTGCTATAAAAGAGCAACATTCAAAGAGCTTACAACTTTGAAAGAACTGGTGTTCAAGGAACTAGCCCAATGGAAACGGAGAGGTCTCATCAATAAAGAGGAGTACAATTTTTTAAAAACAGATCATCCGATTACTCCTACTTTATATTTCCTGCCAAAGGTACATAAACAGGTAAACCCAGTGTCAGGGCGCCCTATTATATCTGCGCAGGGAGGACTGATGGAACCCATTTATAAATGTGTTGACTTTTTCATTAGAAACAATGTGGAAGCTCTTGACTCATATATTAAGGACACAGGTCATTTTTTGGAGAAACTCAGTAAAATAAATTAGTGTGAGCATTACTGTTTTATTGTCATGGATATTTGTGCCATGTATACTAGCATTGAGCACGAACAGGGTCTAGCAGGAGTAAGATTTTACCTGTCTAAACGTGAGATCAAATTCCATGAACACAACAAAATGATCCTGCAAATGATTGATATGTGTCTCAAAAATAATTACTTCCTGTTCAATGCCGTGGTGTACCAACAACTCCAGGGTGTGGCGATGGGGGCATGCTTCTCCCCCAGTTTTGCATGTTTACATGTAGGCTGGTGGGAGGAGCATGTCTTGAAGCCCATCCTGGAGGAACATTTCTCTAATAAGGCAGTTGCTTGGTGGCGATTTAGTGATGATGTTTGTGTTATTTGGCAGGGCTCTGTGGAATCAGCTCAGGCATTCATCAATGAAATTAACACTAATGATTTGAATCTCAGATTCACAGCTAACATTAGCATGGAAAGAGTGGAGTTCTTGGACGTGGAAATCTATATTTCTAAGGGTAAAATTAACACCAAATTACATAGAAAAGCCACGGCAGAACACTCCATTCTTCATGCCAGCAGTACCCACCCGAGACACCTTATTAAAAGCATCCCATATGGAGAATTTTTAAGGATTAAAAGAATTTGCAGCAACGGTGATGACTTAAAAGATTGCCTAGATGAAGCAGTGCAGAGATTTACAGCTAGAGGATATAAAATAGAGGATCTCAAGAAATCATTATTGAAACTGGAGACACCTATAACTACGCTAGATGAGACCCTGTTAGTAGGTAACACTGAAACCACAAATGAAAGAGCACCTATAAGATTAATTACTGCTTACATTTGCCAACATAAAAAAGTAAGACAGATAATAGCTAAAAGCTGTCCCTTTCTTAAATCTGACATAACTTTGGCACCTGAAATTGAAGACTCCCCTAGCATCACCTATAGAAGAGCGCCTTCTATGCGGGACTTTTTAGACAGGACTATGCCGGAGATAACAACTAAAGTAAAAATTAAGAGTGATTGGTTAACTAACAGGAAAGGTTTCTATAAATGCAGCTCGTGCAGAGATTGTAAATTCGTTATCAATATAAGGGAAATTCAAGATGCTTTCTCTACTGAGTTATATCAATTGAGAAGTCTATTTTCGTGCAAAACTGAATTTGCAGTTTATGTCCTGGAATGCACCTGCAAACTCAAATATATAGGCAGCACTAAGTTACCTGTATCCACACGTATTTTACAATACGTGTGCGAGGAGCGGACGCGCTTCCTCGGTGAGGCGCTAATCAGCTAAATCATTGAGCGCTCTGCTCTGCTTACTTTGCACCAATTCTCCAGCCCTTTCGGCGGCTGATTTTAGAAATACTTTGTACTCTTTTTTAAATTGTTTGTGAGTGTTTGCACCTTTTAGTGATTACGACTTCAATGTGTATGTTTTTACTCACCTTGCAAAACGCTGCCTAAACGCTGGTCAACAGCCCCGTTCCACCACGGCTGGTGCCGCTTGAGTGGAGGGCTCAGGGACCAATAGCTGGGCTAGTTTGGGCTCCCCCTGGTGACGCACTTCCCGGGGCGGGCTGCAGGCGGGCCTTCCCTGGTGTATCTTACTTGAAGGGAATGGCGGCACCGTCGCGCAGCGGGCGCGCCGCGGGCGCGCCGCGGGCGCGCCGAAGGCTCGCCAAAGGCGAGCCCCTCTGCGCCCGTCCGCGCCAGACTAGGCCCAGGGGCCAGAACCCCTGGCTCTCCCATGGTTTATTCTAGACAGTCTTTGTTATGTTGTAATTCACTTGCCCACACATTACCAGATAGGGTAATTATGAAACTTAAAAAGGAAGGTCTCCTGAGACCCAATGACAGCCCCAAGTTAGCAATTAGACCCTCCTTACAGGACACTTCACAGAAACAGGCTAGCAGGCAGGGGTGCAAGTTTTCACTGCTCAATACCCGATCCCTGCAGAAGCACTGCCTCGAAGTCTTTTCCCTCCTGCAGGAGGATACTGTTGATATCCTATGCATTACCGAATCCTGGCTGAATGAGTTCTCTACCCCAGACCTAGTGGCAGCCCTTCCCCCGAAATATTCCGCCATTCATGCCAACCGGCCAGATAACGTTATGGGGGGTGGTGTTGCGTTCCTCTTTAACGACACCTTAAAGACGGAAACTTTATATTCTGAGTGTATTGAAGGCGTAGACGTCCTGGGCGTAAAATTCTGCTCTCCTACGGACTGTGTGACCTTCCTTTTAGTCTACCGCCCTCCAAGCACAACTGTTAAGTTCATGGAACCATTCCTGAAGATAGTCCAGGACCTCCGCACTCGCTACGAAGGGTTGGTGGTGCTAGGTGACTTTAACTTTCACTGGGAAATCACCCCGAAGAACAGCCAGGCAAACCAACTTGATGAAGTCCTAACACACCTGGGACTGACACAGGTAGTTGAGGAGCCAACCCACCTGAAGGGCCACACCTTGGACCTTATCTGGTCCTCTCGCCCACTCTTAGCTCCCCCGGTGATCTCCCCATGTCCTTGGTCTGATCACTATCTGATTGAAGGCCACTTTCCCCTTCTGTTAGGACAGCAAGAAGTTAAATCACAGTGGAAATTCCTTCGTAGTTGGAAGCAGGTTAAAGCTGATGAATTAATAACCGCTCTATCAAATATCACATACCGCCGTCGCTAAAAGACGACGTGAACACTGAAAGCACTGCCCTGCAGGACTCACTCAGAGAAGCCATTGAGGTTGTTGCCCTTGCCCACAAAATCAGAATGAGAGACAAGTGCAAAGCCGCTGGATGGTTTGATAAAGATCTCAGGGATCTAAAGTTTTACGTCAACGCGAAAGAGCCTGGCGGAAGTCCAGTTCGGCCACGGAACGTGAGGCTTACACTTTGCAGCTTGCACTTTATAAAAAAGCCATTCGTATGAGGAAGGCTGAATTTTACGAAATAGCCATCCAAACGGCAGCTAATCCCCAGAAAGAAGTTTTTAAAGTCTTGAATGACTTAAGCACTGTCAAAGAGCCTAAACCTTCCTTTGACTCCAAAGACTGTCAGGACTTCCAAGACTTCTTCATGAAAAAAATCAAGAAATTGGTCATAGAAATCAATCAGATTCCAATCCTCTCATGCCCTACTGAATCCCTCCCATCCTCCGTCAGACCTATCTCGCAAAACTTATCAGCTCTACCAGTCCTAACCAAGGAGTGTTTAGCAACTATACTGAACCGGGTGAAATCTGGCTCTCCAGCTGACCCCTGTCCACCTCAGATTTTCAAGCTGGGTTGGCCTGGATTGGAGGACAAAGTCCTCAAGCTGCTAAATCACTCGTAGAGACGGGACAGGTGCCCTCCAACTTTAAAGAGGCATGGGTGGTTCCGTTACCTAAGAAACCTGGTGCGGACCCAAAAAACCTAAAGAATTTTAGGCCAATTTCCCAGCTTCCCTTTCTTGTGAAAATTCTAGAGCAGCAGGTTCTACAATCTCTCACCCACTTCCTGGAAAGTAACCGTCTCCTTGAGCCCAACCAGGCGGGTTTCAGAGCTCACCACAGCACGGAACTGGTAATGCTGTCCGATGACCTGAGACTCAAGGCTGATAATAAAAATCCCTGTGCCCTGATCCTCTTGGACTTATCCACGGCATTTGATACCGTTAATCATTGCCAACTTCTATCGCGGATAAAGGACCTGGGGATTCAGGGTACAGCCCTTGCCTGGTTGACATCCTTCCTCGAAGACCGGTCGCATCGAGTGCAGCTTGCCATCCTTGTGTCCAAGTCGGCAAAACTGGCCTGCGGCGTGCCCCAGGGTTCGGCTTTGTCACCACTGCTTTTTAACATTTATCTTCAGCCACTGATCGCGTCACTGAACAGGATGGACTGTAGAGTCTACAATTACGCAGACGACACACAGATTCTGATTCAGATTGACGATACTGCTCAGGCTCATTTGAGAATGCAGAACATACTCAAATTCACAATCAGCTGGATGTCGAATAACTCCCTAAAAATACATCCGGACAAGACTGAGGTCCTGGCAATCATTACTGCTGCTAACCCTTGGTGCGACCAGTTTTGGCCGGCTGAATTTGGTCTACTTCCGGAACCAGCGCCAGCAGTTAAAAGTCTTGGCATCAAAATTGATGCCCGACTTTCTATGACTCAGCAGGTATCATCTGTGGTGGGCATCTGTGTGAGTCTAATCCGCCTTAATTTTGGCAGGGCTGGACTATGGTAATTCCCTATACTATGGCCTCCCAAACAACCTTCTGACCTGACTACAGGTCGTAATGAACGATGCGGCCAGGCTCATCTTTAATAAACCTAGGCACACTCGAGCTACGCCCCTACTCTGCAGTTTACACTGGCTGCCCATTGCCCAAATAATTAAATTTAAAAGCCTCTGCATTGCACACAAAGCTATCTATGGCTCAGCCCCTAAATACATCAAAGATCGGCTCTCTAGGTACCTACCCACTAGGTCCCTCCGGTCGGCTGAGGCATGTAACCTACTTTGTCCTCGGTATAACCTTACAACCAAGGGCGGCAGAGCCTTCTCTAGCACTGTCCCCCTGGCATGGAACCTCCTGCCTGCGGAACTCAGGAAGGAAACAAACCTACTGTTGTTTAGGAAAAGGCTGAAGACGGTGCTCTTTGAGGAGGCATGGGGACCTTTGTGATCTGGCATTTGTACCCACTGATGTTGTGTATCCGCTGACAGCGCTTAGATACCCCTGGGTGATATAGCGCTTTACAAGCTTATAATAACAAAACATAACATAACATAATACTTACGAGCCATTGTCAATTCAGATGCCAGCTACCCTGTAGCCCGCCATTTTAAACTTGTACATAATAACAATCTTAATGAATTAACCTACTTTGTATTAGATGTGGTGCCCAAGGAACTGAGAGGAGGAAACAGGGACAAAAAATTAAGACAGCTGGAAAGTCGTTATATCATGCAGTTTGACACAAAAATTCCGAATGGATTAAATACAGGGGAGGATTTATATAATTTCTTATAAATGTTTTTTAGCGGAACATTTTAGAAATATAAATATGCAAGTCTTTTCATATCTGCTAGTATCCTGATATTTTGTCATATGGATAGTTTTAACTTTCATGTTTTATCTCTGTCTTTTATATCTTTTATGTGTGTAGATGGTATTTTGTGAATTTTTAGCCTTATTTATACTGAATTTTAACAGGTTTTACCAATTATTTGGTTTTACTGGTTTTTATCTGGTGTCCTTCCGGTAGAATGTTTACGCTTTGCTATTTGCACATATATGGACAGTTTGTTTTGTGAACTTTGCCTTCTGACATTTTTGACGTTTTAATCAGGACTACTGCTTTATTTATTTCTGCACTTGCCACTTTAAATTTATAAATGTCATCTTATACATACATCTAGGTACTAAGATATTCCTTGACTCAGTAAAGGAGGGATGTTATAATTGGATGCATTCAAGCTAGTATGAGCAAAGAACGAGACTTTGTGGTATTTATGAGAAGATATTTTGATTCTTTTGGTTTTGCACTAGTCACTTTCATTTGAATATGCTAATGATGACAGATACAGAAAGATATATACGGATGTACATATAAACTAATGTATATTGTCATTTAATATGATGAAATAAGTTGATAAAATATGCCTATTATCTGTTAACACGGATTCGAGTAATTAATAGTTTTTTAATTGCACTATTTGGGTTTTCATATAAAATATTTATTAGAGAAATTAACTGTTTTCTTTTTTATATGGCTCCTTATTGTTAGTTTTTAGTTTAGGACTAAATGTACAACAGGACTGCTTGTAATGAATATATATTTAGTGTATATGTGGGCACTTGCCCAAGATTATATTAAATACATGGTCGACAAAGAATATATACTCTTTGGCTATTATGGGCACTTGCCCATTCTATCTTTAGCCTCTTTCAATTTCAATATTAATTGTATCAATGTCTAAGGTCTCTTCCCTTCCCTTTTTTTCACAGAATTGTTAAGGGAGACTCTTGTACATATACACATATTGCATTGCATTTATTTATATATATTTAGATATTCTCCTAAAGTCTGTTTTCCATATCCATTGTAAATAGGGGAGGAGCCATAGATAATTGACAACAGTATTAATGCACTGTGGTGGTCACGGCATGTCATGTGATCAAGTCCGGAGTGACCAGACGAAACGCGTCATGTCTGTCTGATGGGAAATAAAGCACTTTGAATTTGGAGCTTGCTGTGTGGTCCGTGTCCTAATTGATAACCGTTTCTGCGGTGGAATTGGGAGCTGTTTGGCCCTGATGGGCGGGACTATTTAGGGATGTTTGAAGGCGTATTGCTGCTCACACTCATCGGCCAACACCTGTGAACAAGGGCGCATGGACGCTTGTAACGCGTCAGGAAATGCTGGCCAATTAATCTCTGAACCTGAAGTGAGGGACAGCGGGACTGCCTGGCAAGAATTGCACATTTACACTTGGCGTAGGGCTCTCCAAGTCTGGTGCTTCTTCGTTTGTCATTAAATTGCGGCCTGCCGGGGTCGCGGAGGTGCCCCACCGCTGACTAGCGGGTCCAGCGTGGTGATTGCAGACGCAGATGGAGCCTTGTGTTTTCCTGCCGAAGGGATAATTACAGTCCTGCAGCCACTCGTAACAGGCACAGAAACCCACTGTGGTATTGAATTTGATGGAGTGACGGCGGCCACAGGTACAAACCTTGTCAATAAACTTCAAACCCCAGCATGCACTAAGCTGACACGCCCTGATGGGCGGGACTATTTAGGGATGTTTGAAGGCGTATTGCTGCTCACACTCATCGGCCAACACCTGTGAACAAGGGCGCATGGACGCTTGAAACGCGTCAGGAAATGCTGGCCAATTAATCTCTGAACCTGAAGTGAGGGACAGCAGGACTGCCTGGCAAGAATTGCACATTTACACTTGGCGTAGGGCTCTCCAAGTCTGGTGCTTCTTCGTTTGTCATTAAATTGCGGCCTGCCGGGGTCGCGGAGGTGCCCCACCGCTGACTAGCGGGTCCAGCGTGGTGATTGCAGACGCAGATGGAGCCTTGTGTTTTCCTGCCGAAGGGATAATTACAGTCCTGCAGCCACTCGTAACAGGCACAGAAACCCACTGTGGTATTGAATTTGATGGAGTGACGGCGGCCACAGGTACAAACCTTGTCAATAAACTTCAAACCCCAGCATGCACTAAGCTGACACGCCCTGATGGGCGGGACTATTTAGGGATGTTTGAAGGCGTATTGCTGCTCACACTCATCGGCCAACACCTGTGAACAAGGGCGCATGGACGCTTGAAACGCGTCAGGAAATGCTGGCCAATTAATCTCTGAACCTGAAGTGAGGGACAGCGGGACTGCCTGGCAAGAATTGCACATTTACACTTGGCGTAGGGCTCTCCAAGTCTGGTGCTTCTTCGTTTGTCATATATATATATATATATATATATATATATATATATATATATATATATATATATATATATATATATATATATATATATATATATATATATATTACCTACTGGCGGTTGCCAGTAGGTATATATAGTTAGGATTTTTTTCCTATGGGATTTCTGAAAATTCTATGTCGAATAACTTTGGCATTTGTGGACGGAATTGGCTGATATTTTCAGGAAGATGGCACATTTTGTTGCTGAGCAGCCCCTGAAAATTTGGGGGGGTATCGTCAAGGGGGGGCCGAGAAAAAAGGGGGGTCCCAAAACACGTTTTTCCCATTCATTTTTCCATAGGGCGGTTGGAATCACTTTTAGCTCGAACGGCTGAATGGATTTACACAAAACTTGGCAGAATTGTAGATATGGTTTGCCCGACGTGCCTTTGCTATGTCTCAATATATGTGGTCCAGTGGATTTTGAGAAAATAACGTTTTAAAAAACAGATATATCTGTAACAGCGCTCTGGTTAGCGCTCCGGTTCGCGTACCTGACGCGTAATGGAACTTCGCGAAGCGAAGCTGATTGGCTCTCCGTTGTCTGTCAACATTCTAAACAGTCCGGGCCAGCCGCCATCTTGTTTCTCGGTAGGATCGAGAGACAAGAGGTGGAGAAAAACGAAGGGGGAATTTAATGAAAGGGGTCAAGGTAGACCCCTCCTGACCCCCTAGGATTGATGAGGGGGATATTAAAGTGCCCCGCGGGGCAAAAAAGAAAAAAAGAAAAATTTTTGCGATTTTTCGCCATAGAGGCGCGTCCCGGTATGCGAACCGGGTCGCTTACCGGTAGCGTAACGGGAGTTCGCCATTTTGTGTTTCAGTCGAATTTAATCACAAGATGGCGGAAAAACAATGTGGGAAAATGATTATAAGGGGGCACGGGAGATGTATCCTGACCCCCTAGGTTTTCTGAGGGTGGCTGAGGAGGCTCATATATGTAGAAAAAAAAAACATTTTTTGATTTTTTCGCGCGGTTAGCTGCCAGTACGCGAACCGGGTAGCGAACCGGGAAGCAAACATAAGTGAAAATTTGTGAAAAAAGGTACATTCGAAATTTTAAAAGAGTAATTATAGTTAAGGTAGCTCTGAGAAGAGCTTTTGGGTTCTGTGTAAGTTCTAGGTACTTATAAGTAGGTACCAATACACAGTCTTAAATTTTGTATGAAAACTCTGTTGCCCTCATCTGAGAAGTGCACACCATCTCCTCTGTAGATATCTTGCATGTAATAACGCAAGTTATTGTTGTAGATGGCACCCATTCCATGGTCTCTCATATAAGCTGAAACAGACTTATTTACATGCTTCCTCCCTTTCTCAATTTGTGGAGAAATTTGATTGGACCACCTCCATTTCTGTCTTTGGCATATATTGGAATATACCAAGGCAGTTTGAGGGAAAAGTGCCATTAATTGCTCAAAGGTGTCCTTTAAGAGCATTTCCAGACCTACCCCAGTCAAAGTGCCCAAATCATTTCCTCCACAGTGCACTATTATGAGGCCAGGGTTTGGCAAATGTAAAAAGGTTTTCACCAATGGTATCAATTGGTGACATCTCAATCCTCTTTGGCCAATCCATTTGATTTCCACATTTTGTAAATTTAGATGTGTAAATTTCTGTTTTCAGCATACCTGTGAGCCCAGTGAATGTAACTATGTCCAACAATCCAGACAGAAAACATGGCGAGAGGAGGTTCTGCTGCAGTCAGATGAAGTGTGGGAATGAAATGGCAGTTGAAACAGTAGGAGTTTGTAAAGAAGAAAAATGTGGAGTTTGTGTGCTAATGATTCAGTAGCAGTGATTGGTGGATTTCCATTGCTGAAAACAGAAAGTTAGGGTTCATGGATGTGTTCTTTGAAACATGTAATTTGAATGGTTAAGAAAACATGATTTTAAGAAACATTGCAGTGGATTAGCAGGTGTACTGAGAGTTCAGAGTTCATTTGAAACATTGTTGTGTGAACTTGTAAACATGAGAGGTCTGGCAGGAGGTAGTTGCTATGGAAAAAGGCCAGAAAGGGCAGAGGGGGGAAGGGTGTTGATTTGAAAAAAGTGAGGGAAGAGTTTTGATTGGGTCACAGGAGACATATGTGTGATGAATTTCAGCATTTCAGTGCCTTTGTTGGTTCCAGCCTCTGGAGTGCATACCTTTTGTTCTGCTAAAGAAAAATTGGTGTGTTTCTGAGACTGTTTTGAAATTCAAAAAGCATTTGCTAAGGTAAGAAAAAAATCATTTAATTTAGATAGAGAGTAGTATAGTATATTGAGAAAATAAGGAAGTTAACTGAACATTTAAAATGTTGTTTTGTGTCAAGTGTTTTCATTATTTTTTCAAAAAAGATTTTGCTTCTTTGACAAATTATAATTATAGATAATGTGAAGTATTAGTACTGACAGGGTGTGCTTGTACATAGGAGGTGTGCTGTGTTTTCAAATTATGACCAGAAAATCGTTTTTTAAGAAAAAGACATGTGTTTTACATTTATGAGAACGATAACATGGGGTGTGCTTTTTTAAATAAATATTTCACTTTCCAACATGAATATGGGAGAATTATTTGCTTGTTTCTTGTTTCATTTTAAAAGTGACTTTAAAGGTGGTGCAAGGTTCTTGTAAATACACCCTCATGAGTGCTTTGCAAATTTAAGTCATTTTACCCTGGTGCATGTGCCTTGTAAATACGCCTCTATGTGTGCTAGACAATTTTAAGGTACTTCTCCCAGGAATCTGGGAGACTAATTTCCTTACATGATGTGTTTAAAAATCGTGCTAAGGTGAGAAAAGATTCCTTTAATTTAGAAGGAGATTAGTATGCTTATTGGAGAAAATAAGGAAGCCAGCTAGGGTGTGCTTGTACATAGGAGCTGTTTTGTGTTTTGAAATTATGACCACAAAATCGTTTTTTTTTTTAAAAATAAACACTTTTCACATTTATGAGAAGGACAACAAGGGGTTTGCTTTTTTAAATAAATATTTTATTTCTCAACATGAATATGGGAGAATAATTTGCTTGTTTGATGGTTTAAAAAGTCGTTTCTTGAAGTCATTTAGGTTTCACAATATGTACTGGTAGAGTTTCATAGTCACTATGATAATTATGATATACATTTAGGACTGTTTAGGGGGAATGGATATGCTAAGGCTTCTGTAATTGTCATTAGAGGAGAATTATGTACATTGCACTGCTGCATACAGTCCTCACCTTCTGCGTACTCTTGGATATGCTAGACTATATCTGCTCAATGAGATACCTAAGCTGAGGAAACACAGGTGATGTGATTGTGAAATGAGCAAAAATATTTGCACGTTTTTCAATTACATCACCTGTGTTTCCTAACATTACTAATCACATTGTGCTGATGAGGTTTAGGCCTGTCCAGAGAGACAGAGGAGGTCTGGTCTTTGTTGAAGTGTGCAGTGGACATGACTCACTTCATCTGTTGGCCTGCACATGTATTATGTCTTCTGTACTCTTCAATAAGCCAAAATTGCAATGTGCAAGACAGTATTTTGGATTCTCACCTGATTAATCTGATGGCATGTCAGCGTGGTACTAATGAGTATTGGTACCATCGTCATGGTGACTTAAAATGTATGCTGAGGAACTTAGGAACTCCCACATGGTTCCTCACTCTCAGCTGTGCTGAGTATGGCTGGGAAGACTTACTTGAATTTCTACGAGAGGCAAATGGAAACATTGAAAATATTGAATTCAAGACACCCAGAGAACTGTGCTCTTTGGATCCAGTGAATGTATGCAGGTACTTCAATCATAGATTTGAAGCTATGGTGCCTTTCATTACGAACAAGAAAAATCCACCTCTTGGAGAGGTGTTGGATTTCTTCTGGAGAAAGGAGTATCAAGCAAGAGGTGCTCCTCATATACATATGCTGCTATCGATCAAAGATGCACCCAAATTTGGAACAGATCCGGATGACTTAGTGATGAATTTCATAGAACAGTATTCTACATGTGCTGTTCCAAAGACAAAGGAAGTCTAAGAGAACAAGTTTTACGATTTCAAAGCCATCGTTGTGGAAAGTACTGCCGTCGTAAATTCAGAAACAAGAACAAGTACTACACAAAATGTTGTTTTGGATTTCCACGATTGGTGATATCTAAAGGAAGAGTGAACAATTTGCTGCGACATAATGTGACAAGGAAATCACCCAAAAATACATACAATTTGAAGAGAAACGAAGAGTCCAAGAACATCAATGACTACAACCCAGTGATTTTGTCCATGTGGAATGCTAACATGGATATACAGTTTGTGGCTGACAACTGTATGGCTGTGGCTCGGTATGTGACGTCTTACATCACAAAAAAAGAAAAGACAGAACTCAAGGATATGTGGGAGGACATTTCCCATGAAAAGAGCCTCAGTAAGAAGTTGTACAGTTTCAGTCTGAAGATGTTGTCACATCGAGAAATCGGAGCTTATGAATGTTCTGACCGGTTATCTTCACCAAGTCTCTATGCCAAATCTAGGAGTATCATTTGGGCAAGTCTTGGTCTTGCTGCAACCCGTAATCGAGTTCTCAAACCTGTATGGGAAATTGAGTATTTGGCGGAGAAGGAGCCAAGCAGTACAGATATTTTGAAGACCAACATGTTGGATACATATTATCCAAATAGAAGCAGTCACTTGGAGAATGTTTGTCTGTATGAGGTTCTACAAAATTACATTTTCAAGAGGAACATCACTGAAGATATTGATTAAGGAGTGTATGCTGTAATTGGAAGTGAGGGATGTCTGGTCAAGCAAAAAAAATGTCTATTGGTAAATCATCGAAAATTGGATTGCGAATCTCCAGAAAGAAAAGTTTTTCTATTTAGCTCTTTTGCAACTTTTCAAACCTTGGCGTGCAGAAGAGGAACTGCTTGGAGATTTCCTCTGTTACGAAGACTCTTTCAATGCAGCCAAGGAGTCCATAGAATGTCCTGCTTTCCCAAAATATCTAGAAATGTTGAATGCAGAAATCGAGCAGGAAGCAACAATAGCAGCCGAGATTGTTAGAGACAGTTCTCAGGACAGTCAGAGTTCTGTTTCATTGAGTCAGGATCCACTAGGAGGACCAGTTATTGAAAATGAAGCTGCCACTGCCATGATTGAAGTGGAAAGAGCCATGGCACATGCTCAGGAGGATGTGGTTAACTTAAAAGATTTAGAAAGACAACTTAACGTTGAGCAGAGGAAAATATATGATGAAGTTACCAACCAAATTGATCATGGATTAAGTCATGAGAAGAAACAGTGCTCATGTACGTCGTTGAAGCCTATCCGATTGTACGTGAGTGGAAAAGCAGGAACTGGAAAAAGTTTCCTCATTAAAGCTATTTCATGTTATTTGCAGAAAAGGACTGAGAAAAGGACTGAGCCATCGCTGTCTTGTGTTGTCACCGCTCCAACTGGACTGGCAGCACATAATATTAAAGGTATTACTTTGCATCGTCTACTGATGCTGCCAGTGGAGCATGATAACAAATTACAATACCACAAGTTATCGGGAGATGCTTGTTGTGAAGTATCTAGAGTCCTGAAGAAGATGAAACTTCTTATCATTGACGAAGTAAGCATGGTTTCCAATGTCATGCTTGCCTTTGTGCATTTGAGAATGCAGGAAGTTCTTAAAACAGAGTATGATGTGTTATTTGGTGGCAAACACATCATTGTTTTCAGTGATCTTCTGCAGCTGACACCAGTGAAAGGACAACCAGTGTTTAAACTGCTTACGCATGAAGATACCAGGAAGTGCCTAGGAAGCATTGGCAACGTTAACATATGGTTAAACTTCAGTCATGCTGAGCTTCGTGAAAATATGCGTCAGGTGAAGGATGAAGATTACAAGAATATTCTACAAGATGTTAGAATCGGGAAAGTGACTGAGCGTGGGAAAGAAGCTTTACATGCACGATTGCTGTCAAATTTGTTTCCAGAAGAAGACGTTCTGCCAGAGAATATTTTTCATAAAATTACTGAGAAGAAATCTGGAATATGTTTGATGCCAACTCTTGCAGAATGTTCCATCTTCAACAACAAAATGTTGAATTTAGAGAACCACGAGATTGTGAAACTGGAAGCTATTGACAGAATAGAGCATATGGGTGCAACAATTGTTTTGTCTGAGAATTTGAAATTTAAATTGGATACAATAGAGAAGACTATATCTAAAACTGCTGGTTTTGAAAAGACTCTGAATATGTGCTTAAATTGCTGTATCATTTTGAGAAGAAATTTACATGTTGAAAGAGGTCTGGTAAATGGATAAATGGGTAATGTTGTTGATTTTGAGAAATACAGAAATAGGGATGGAATTGAATTTTTAAAAATTAAATTTGATGGCATTGAGGAAGTACAGCTAATTGGTTGTTGCACAGCTAGGTTTCTGCTTGTAAAAGACTTATATGTTCGCCATAAGCAATTTCCTGTTTGCTTGGCATATGCGGTGACAATCCATAAATCACAAGGTTTAAGTGTAGACAGTGCTTTGGTGAATATTGGCAGTTCTGTGTTCAAGGAGGGTATTGCTTATGTAGCATTGTCACGAGTCAGAACTTTATCGGGTTTGTACTTGATTGAGTGTGATGTCACAAACATTTGTGCGGCTCTAGATTGTGTTATGGAATACAATAGGTTAAGAAGAGAGTATGCGCCACATTTGCCTCAATATCCTTTGTTTGAGAAATGTGTGGTAGGCCGGAAACGAAGAAATGTCACTAATAGTAGGGAGGTTGTAGAAAAAAGGCCAAAAGTCGATGAGCCCAAAATTGTAAGCAGAAAGAAAATGAATTCTGTTGAAGATATTGTTGGATTTCAATTTGAAAATAGTTCTGGTGTGAACTGCTATGCTAATGTAGTGGTTAATGTTGTCTTTTCTCTAGAAACTTTAAAAGAACAGATTGTGATCAATTCGGATCAAAGTTTTTGCTGTTTGTTGAATTCTGTGTTAGAGAAATGTAGTGCTGATAGAACAAGAGTAGAAAGTGTGTCTGAAATTCGAAATCTGTTAGACGAATGTTCAGGTCAAACACAATTCTCTCAAAATATTCAGCAAGATTGTCAGGAGTTTTTAATGTATATGCTTAATGTATTGCAAGATGAAGGTGTAGATGTAGATCATCTGTTTGGCCTTTCTTATCAATGGCAGCATGACTGCGAGAATTGTACGTTATCAAGTATTACTAGTGTAGACTCAGAAAGATTTATATATTTAACTTTGCCAGACACTAAATCAGTATCCTTTAATAAGCTAGTAAAAGCAGCCGATCAAAACATGGAGTGTAGCCAATGTAAGTCTGCAATGCTGTCCACATTATTTATACGAAGATATGGCCAGTATGTCATTTTAATGTTCCAACGATATAGGCCTGATGGAACAAAATTGACAACTTTAATTAAAAATGTTGTGGCTTCTCAGTTGTCAATATCAGGAAGGACTTTTCTAACTGCAGCAATTATATATCATGAGGGTCCTTCAACAACATCAGGACATTACACAACTTATTTGAAGTCTGGAAATGGCTGGTCATTCTGCAATGATTCTGTTTTAACTTTCAAAAAAAGATTGCCTTTTCACCTTCAAAATTCTTACCTGGTGTTCTTACAACCAAAATTTTAGGAAAGGAATCTCAGGATTTGTTCTGAGGAATTTCAAGAGGTTCTAATGGCTCCTACACTATATAGCCTTGTGGATAAGTGTAGCACAGAGCGAAAATTGTTTTTTTTAATAAGCTAATTCAAGCAGCAGATCAAAAGAAGGAGTAGAGGTGATGTAAGTCTGTAATGCTGTCTACATTATTTATAGAAACTTATCGATGAAATGTCATTTTACAATTCCAACTATATAAACCGGATGTAAATAAGTTGTCAAGTCTAATTAAAAATGTTTTGGCTGCACAGTCGTCGATTTCAGGAAGAACATTTGTAACTGCAGCTATTATATGACATGATGGTCCTTTAACAACTTCAAGATATTACACAGCTTATTGGAAATTTAAAAAAGGCTGGTCTTTCGGCAATGATTAGAATTTGACTATGAAGCAATGTTGCCTTTTGACTTGTTTTCAGAAGTGAGAATTTAGGGTAGGTACCTGGATTATAATGATTCTAGGTGTTGTTGTAATTTAGTGTGCTGTTTTAAATTGCTTTGTATGTCTCATTTTTCTTAAAACGATAGAGCTTATCTTTCAGAAAGTGGCGGGCAGAAAATAATAACAGCACAACAGAGTATAAGCTGTTCATAGGACATCCTTTGACGTCATGGAAAGTAAGTTACTTTTGAGGGGTTCTGATTTCTGATTGATTATATTATATGGGTTTTTTAAACACAATCATTTTGTTTTTTTTCCCCGCTGTTATATGATGAATACCTTCAACTCACTGTTTTCAGTGAAATTTGATATATTCTGAGAACAGCAAAAATAAACCATTTAATATGTATAATTAATTCTGTACTTTGAATTGTGATTTTTAATATGTACTCATCTTGTCTCATGCTCACTCATCTTTTACTACTTTCTATCAATTTTAAAATTTTTGTTCTCTCATTCACAGATTGAAAGTATAAAAATAACACGTGACTAAGTTAACAATAATTATAAGGTAAGTGTTTAGTACTCATTCTGTTACATCTCTTTTACATTTAACTTTTATTAGTTCCACTGCTTCATTTCTTTAACCCTCAGTTTCCTGCCTTTGCTACTTCTCTCATTCCTTTTTCTATTACTTTTTTTACTCTACTCTTTCCACTCCTGTTCTCAGTCCCTCTTTAAACAGTATTTCTGTGTTACTCCCTCTAACTGTCTTTCTTTTAACATTACTCTCAGTTTACTTGCTCTTCTTTATTTAAAAAAAAAAAAAATTGAGTTTGCTTCCGGTTCGCGTACCGGTGCGCGAACCGGGAAGCGAACCAAAAGAAATAGAGGTTGTCAGAGTGCTAAACATTCTAGCAATTTCTTATAAAGGGGAGGTAGTTCTGAAAATAACTTTTTTTTTATTATTTTTGTTGTTTTATATTTTTTTTATTATTTTTCTGAAGATTATTTTTTTTGTATTTTTTGAACGGTTTTATATTTTTTTTGTTTTTTTGATGGGGGAGAAACAAAAATGATTCATTATGAAGGGCTCAACAGGAGCAACAAAAAAAAGATAATTTATTTCCTGGGGCCTTTTGCACATTTGTGATTGTCAATTGCTTTATTAATTAAGTTTATGCTGCTCTCTCTGAAGCAAATGAGTTGGCCACAAAAAATGCATACGTGCTTCACATTGCCAAATTTCATTTGAATATTTGGGACCATCTCCCTCGCCTCTGGTCCCGTCACTGCCTCTTCATTGGTGGATGTACTGGCCACAGGTCGGGGGTTATCCACCAGATCACGTAGTTGTGCAGCACTGTAATTTATAGGGTGCCACCTTTCCATATGGCGATGCATGGTATAATTACCATAACTGTATTTCTTTACTGTTCCTCTGGACAGTTCATCTTTACAAATCAGGCAGGTAACATACCGGGCATTTACCTTTTTTTGTTCCGGGGGTATTGAAAAAAATTACCAAATATAACTTTCCTTAACATGGGACCTCCTTGGCTGTTCAGGTAAAAACCTCCCTGTCCCTTGCTCCTCTTCCTCTTCTTCCTCTTCTTCCTCCTCTTGTTGTAGGATGACCTGAGGAGGTGGTCCTCTCTTCCTAGGAGGTTGTGGTGGTGGTGGGGGTCCACCAGCTGCAGCAATCAATGAAGCCATTTCTATGGTATTCAAAAAAGGTCTTTCTCTCATAAAAATGAAAGTCAGAGTGAGGAAAAAAGGTGGGGCTTTCATCATTTGGGAACATTTTTTTTTCTAAACCAATGAAAATTGTTATTTTTAGGTCATATGACCAAGCCTTCCATCATTAGGAAACCAAAAGTAAAATGAACCAATGAAAAGTTTTATAAACAAGTCCCATGACCTGATATGCTTACGTTACGCGCGCCGCGCCCTGGATCACTTCGGGGGCGCTGCGCTTCGCTCCTCGGTTCGTGTTCCGGAGCGCTTCCGGGTGCGCTAACGCGGCGCGTAATAAGACGCATTACGCGGTAACGTGATACGTCGTGCTTACGCGACGCGTCACGATGTTGCTTTCTAACGCGGTAGTTGCGCTAACGGAACGTTTACCGGTTCGCGGACCGGGTCGCGGAACAAAATGAAGCTAACGGGAAGCTGCCCGGTTCGCTGACCGGCAGTGAAACAAAAAAATAATAATTAAAAAAATATAAATAAAAAAATTATATTACAAAAATATAAAATATATTTTTGAATTAGAATAAGAATACATTTTACAGCTTTTGATATTTGCTATTAAAAAACCATTGAAATTCACAGAAAAAACCATAGGTTATAGACCATATATAGTTAGGAATGAGCATTTACAAAACCTTGAAAATTCACTGAAAAAACCATAGGTTATAGACCATATATAGTTAGGGATTAGCATTTACAAAATCTTATTTTACTCGCACAAAACCATTGAAATTCTCATATATAGTTAGTTGCACTAACTATATATCGCGCACCCGCAATCCACTGCTGATCATGTCACATATTACATCATTCATGACATGGTCAGTGACATCACTGATGACATCACTGATGACATCTCAAATGACATCACTGATGACATCACTGATGACATCTCATTTGACATTACTGATCACATCACTGATGACATCATTCATGTGATAATATGATGAACCTCTTCAGACTCTAATATAACCTTAGATACACTCAGTGTAAACAGACACTCACAGACTGAACCTCATCCATGGAGTTACTCACACACCTAGTCAATCATGCAAAGAATCAATCACACCTCCATTTCCTCAACTATACAGTTATACACACCTTACTTATTCAAACATATACTAACACATATTTACTCTCTTATACAATCCCTGATACAAGCTCACAATGATCCATACAGCCACTCACATATTCACTGGCTCTTATCCACAGTTATTTATATATGTCAACTCTCACATGTACTGTGTTTTACATATGTACTTACTTTGACATGTAGCACTGAGATATCCAGTCACTCACCAATACACTCATGCACACAGTCAACCGCCCATACAGCTGTTTCCACATGCACTTTTGAACCCACACATCTAAGAGCGGGCCCCCAGTTAACTAGGGCAATGTCGCTTCTTGACGCGCGTGATGACACGTGCGTATATAGTCAGCCCTCTATTTACCGAAGGGTTGGCTAATGATGCGTAACTGGCATGGAGATACTCGATTTGTCAATAAGGGGCTGAGTGCCCTACGTCCCCAATGCTTGCAGCCGCCCGTGACTGTGATTTTTGACTTGTAAATAAGTGGCGAAATTAAGAGTCAAAGAATAAATAAATGGAAATGGGATTTTTCTTAGGTATCAAAGTTTCTGCTCTTGTTTTCCGTCTTGCTCTTGTTTCACAGTTAATCAGATCAGCCTGTTTGTATCCTCTCTGTCTGAAGCGGTCTTTCGTTTCTTTAAACTTGAGTTCCATCTAATTCTCCTCAGAACAGTTTCTTTTCATCCGTAGAAGTTCTCCATACGGAATACTTTTCACCAGTTTCTGTGGGTGGAAACTTAGTCCGTGCAAAATACTGTTTGTTGCAGTTTCTTTTCTATGAACAAAACGAAACGACCGCTTCAGACAGAGAGGATACAAACAGGCTGATCTGATTAACTGTGAAACAAGAGCAAGACGGAAAACAAGAGCAGAAACTTTGATACCTAAGAAAAATCCCATTTCCACGCAACAAGTTGAAGATGAAAAATCCAACCGACCAAGGATGATAATGACATTCAGCAAGGAAAGTTACAAAATCCAAAAGGCAATGAAGAAGTACTGGCATGTAATCCAGAAAGACCCTGACATCGGAACTACGATAGGAGACTATCCACTTGTCTCCTACAGAAGGGCGCGCAATCTAGCAGATGAGCTGACTCAAAGTCATTTTGAATATAAAAAAACAGCATCCTGGTTGGATATAAGAAAACAAGGCTTTAACAAATGCATTAACTGCAAGGCTTGCAAAATAGGACGAAACATGAAAAGTCTCAAAGACGCAAGTGGTAAGAACTTTGTAATCAACGGTAACATTAACTGTGACTCTTCCTTTGTAGTGTACATGATTCAGTGTTACTGTGGAAAATCTTATATTGGCAGCACCACATGTTCCTTAAAAATACGGATTCTCCAACATATCCGCGCCATACAGAATCATGATAACTCATATGCCATTGCGAAACATCTTGCCAACCATGAGAAGAAAACATGGCAGGACGCCAGATACTTTGGTCTTGCTATGATTGCACAACATGAAAGAGGTGGCAATCGAATCCAAAGATTAAGAAGACTGGAATCCAAACTTATCATGAGGTTTAAGACCAAACAACCTGGAGGCCTCAATGGCGATGAGGAACTTTATGTACATTTATGAAGGACACAGACTATTAGTAAATCTGAACTCTCCTTAAACCAGTTAAATCTTGAAGAACTCCTATGACATATGAATGAATACTCTTGTGTTTATCACTGACACCATAATTGAGTTGCACTATGTTATTATTTGTTATTATTTATTCTTTGACTCTTAATTTCGCCACTTATTTACAAGTCAAAAATCACAGTCACGGGCGGCTGCAAGCATTGGGGACGTAGGGCACTCAGCCCTTTATTGACAAATGGAGTATCTCCATGCCAGTTACGCATCATTAGCCAACCCTCCGGTAAATAGTGGGCTGACTATATACGCACGTGTCATCACGCGCGTCAAGAAGCGACATTGCCCTAGTTAACTGGGGGCCCGCTCTTAGATGCAGTAACGCTAAACTCGCCCCAATGCAGCAAAAACCCTTGACCAGCACATAAACAGTGATGGCGAAAAACAATGTAAACTACATGTCCCAGCATGCCTCAAAAAATAGGGGCGTGCACCACAGGCTGAATTGTATTGAAATAATGAAGGGACTACACATTATGGCTACCGTGAACACGAACTACGGTTCGAAACGCGTAGGTGTTTTGTCACGTTGTGAATAAAGGAACTGCAACTTAACCAAGGCGAGTGCGGCGAGTTATTTGGTATTTTATACAAATCTGGGACACTGCCCTGGTCCCTTCGCTGGCACCGGCTGAGAAGTGCTCCCGCTGCGACAGGACAACTTGTATGCAGTATTCATATATATATATATATATATATATATATATATATATATATATATATATATATATATATATATATATATATATATATATATATATGTATATATATATATATAAATATATATATATCATGTATATGTATGTTCACTGAAAAAAACATAGGTTTGAGGCCTGAAAAAAACATAGGTTTTAAGGGTGCTATAGTTAGGAATTAGCATTTAAAAAACCTTTGAAATTCACTGAAAAACCATAGGTTTTAGGGGTGTTATAGTTAGCTGGACATTTCACTCATACAAAACCATTGAAATTCCTCCGATATAGTTAGTTGTACTAACTATAACTTGCACGCCCGCAATCCACTGCTGATGATGTCACATATTACATCATTCATTACATGGTCAGTGACATCACTGATGACATCACTGATGACATCACTGATGACCTCATCCAGTGAATGTGGTTTGGTTTAATATTTAAATAAGTATTATATACATATCAATGTGCATTGAAGACTGAGTGGATGTAGAAGTGTCTGGATGGAGGATTTAGTAGCACTGTGATTGACTGTCTAATTGACTAA
The DNA here is from genome assembly GCF_964263255.1 of Lissotriton vulgaris. Lineage (NCBI taxonomy): Eukaryota > Metazoa > Chordata > Amphibia > Caudata > Salamandridae > Lissotriton > Lissotriton vulgaris. Next base: position 119,174 of record NW_028255126.1, read on the forward strand.
TTTAAAGTGTTTCTCTAAATATATGGGATAGTAATTAAACAGTGTGAATATCTATATCACTCTATCTCTTGTTGCATAAACTACTACATAAGTTGGTTACCAGCTATGTGAAAGTCTATATTACTTATTCATTAGTTAAGTGAGTCTTGAGTATGGGATATGGGATAGTGAATGTGTGTGTAATTGGGTGGGAGGTGTGTGACTGTCCAAAGATGTGTAAATAGTTGATTTAGTAGGTATATGAAGTTAAGACTATATGTGGAAACAGTTGTTTGGATGAGTGATTGTCTTTATGGGTGAGGTGATGAGTAAACATATTTCTCAAAGATACATGTCCAACAAACTAGAAATATAAAAGGCAGTGTATGTGACAGTTGTTGTATATAAATAAGTATACATAAGACTCAGTGATTGTATGAGTGACTGTATCAAAAACTTTATACATGCAATAGTGATTTTATAACACACTAAGTATGAGTTACTATCTGAGTTACTATATGAATAATTAAAGTGTTGTTTGTATAAGTGTGTAGCTGAGTAAATGTAAGTATGATCAATTATTTGCATAAGTGAGTAGGATGACTGCATAAGTCAATATGATGTGTGCTGTTGTGTAATGTTGATGTAGGTGTATAAATATATTTAATAGTCTTTTATTGATCTTTGCTGCGACCAGTGACCTACTGAAACGAATGGAAACACTACAGAACGGGAAAAAAGAAAAGAAGAAATAAATATCATACCGGGACTAAAGACCCGGCTGCCTCTCATCGCCGGACTGCAGGGCAAGGACGGATGGTGGACGTGGGGCGGAGACGGAGAATCCCCAGGCACCGACTGCAGTGAGGGACACGAGGGAGCCACCGGCAGTGCCCGCTGTATAGTAGATGACTCCCGGAGCTGCGCTGGTCCGGCACGCCTCGGGAGAAGGGGAGGCAGCACCGGCTGCATCGCGGGGACAGCGGGCAGGGACTGGACACCGCAAATGTGGAAATGCTGATCGTGGTCGGAAGAGCAGTGATCACGCGGGGCAAGGTATTGTCATACTTACCCTTCCAGCGCTGCCCCCCCGCCCTTCTACCAGCCGATGAGGGAATTTATGGGTAATTAAAGTAAAGCGGAGAGAAGGTAGGTTAGATCCGCCCCGCCTGAACTTAAAATGGCGGCCATCGCCGACGAAAAGCCAGCAGCTACAGCATTGGCACACAGGACAAGGCTCCAACATCCTCACGCACCCAGCGCCAGACCGCTTTTCATCGCGATGCAGAATGATGGCTATAACGCGATGAATAAATAAAAGGGAATAAAGAAAAGTGAACAAATACTCGAAGTGGCACGCCTGACTCCAAAATGGCGGCCGCTTAAGACACCCAGACAACAATCCAAAGACACAGACACTGAAAAAGGACTGACAAAACAATAAACACAGGGAAAGGAGTCAACCCAGACCCTTATTTGATGAGGGAAAGGGTAAATGGTCCAATTTCTAAGGGTGGAAAGGGAGAAAGTCCTTTGCCCTCAGAAAAACAACCAAAACGGCAGACATCTTAGAATGGCTAGTTCGTCTTTTTCACCATACTATCCAGAGCATAACAAGGGCTAGATAATTACTGTTATATGGAAAAAGGATAACGGAAGAAAATCACATGAAACAGGAAATGCTACCAATAATCAACATCAGTAGTGAAACAGCATAAGTCAAACAGAGAAGAGTTATCTTAAGACCTGGAAAGTAATCTATATTTAATGCCATACAACACCAGCAGTGGAATAAGACGGAGTCTTACAGAGAAGAGCAACCTTAAAACCTACAACGCGGAGCAAAAATGGTCGAAAGTTACCTAGAGGCGGTTGATTCGAATGCCAAGAACATAAAATATCCACCCACCCTAACAAAAAATGCAGCCAAAAAGTTCAAACATAACACCCTGAGAAAAAACCCGGACACACTGTTCTCTGACCCATATTTTGATATTGTTAAAGACGCTATAATGAACGACCTGATATTCTACACAAATAAAACAGCTAAATGGCGTAATGCATTCCCAAGAATGCTAACCATAGAAGCTATGAAAAACATCCCACATGGCTCAAAAATAATGACCTCATCATCAAAAAGATGCGGAGCAGAACTATGCATTTCCATTTATAAAACTGGAGTAGTACTGATACAAGCAGCGAGCAGTGAACTAGAGAAGTTTGACAAGATATTCCAAACAATAAAAGAATCTCTAGAGGGCTTAAGTTACCAACCACAGCCGACCCCACAAGAAGACACTTCTGACATCAATGATATGACTACCAGAGACACCAATCGAATTGGAAGCCAACATGATCAAACCACTAATTCGAGAGATATAATTGAAATAGGAGTGACAGTACCGGAGAACGAGACAGAAAGGACAGAGAGGTCTACGAGCCATGCGAATGAAGAGCATGACCAGCTCCAAAGGGATGAGTCGACACCGCTTCCAAACGATGAGACTAACCATGTAGAGAGCACATCGGCCCGAGTGTATCACGCCATGATAACAGGGAAATGGATAAGGTAAAAGATACCAACCTTCCTCTACTTCTCTCTAATACAAGACCAGAGTCCTGTAGACCCTCTCCCACAAAAACACTCCGCGCATCTGTAATGGCTGACCTTTTCTGGCTCCTTTAAGAGGGAGAATGATGGAGAGTGACTCCAGTCTATCAACCTTATAGTATAGGGATTAGGACTATAGATAGGATCTCTGCCTTTTATATAGTAGAGTATTTTCGTGTCCCTTTCTTTAGAGTAGGGCTTATGAATTCAAGCTAGGGGATAGATATATAAGTATTAATCATGATTTGCCCTTTTGCTAACGTGTTAGGATATTTTCCATGGAGTTATGAGTATTGTGGGTCCTGTAGGCCTTAAACGAGACAGACTCCATCTTGCTCTCTGCCTGGTAGCTCGAGAGGCCTTCTAGGTCAAGTGTAATGTTTTAGTTTCAAGCTGTTGTTCGCTTGGAGAGAACCGGCTCAGGCTGGCCCTTATCGAAGGAATGTATTTTTCTCCACTCCGAAGACACAACTTCAGGCCGGCCGGCTGGGAACGTGTCCTTGGTACGGGGAGGTACAAGAATTTGGTGGGCGGCAGGTTACTGGCCGTAGCTTTCCATGAAGGAACAGGCTTTGATATTAGCGAAGGTGTTAGCTAGTCAACAGTCAGTACGTAGGCGGCATCTAGCCGTTAGCATCTCTGCCATTAATTATTTCATGGCGGACAGTCGCCATCTTTGAAGTCCAAGAAAGATTTAAGACCGAAACTCTCTGAGAAGGACTGAAGGAGAATTGGCGCGGAGCGCCCTGAAACAGAGAGAGAGAGAGATACGGTAGCTAATAACCAGCAAGGTTCCAGTGGCCTGGAGGGAAGCAGACGAGGTTGAGCCTAGCGGTGCAGACGTGTACTTGTGACGGCTGGGGTGTGACTGCAAGACGAGCCAGGACACAGAGACGAGAAGGGAACCTAGATGACTGCCGAGTCCCGACTTCACATTAATAAGGTGACATCCGCCCTCTTTATAATAAGCGCGCATTCTAATCTTTACCTTTTCTGTGCATAATCCATGTTGCATAGTATTGTGTTATATGTTTATTGACAATAAATACCCTAGTTCTTAGTGAACGGATGTGTGCCGAGTATTCTTGTTCAATCTTGGTAAACGTGGCTTCTAGGTGGTTGGTGTTTATGTGAATGGATGAGTAACCCCAATCAGGTAAGTGGTGATCACATAAATAGGGAGCGAAGTGGACCTCTGATGCCAAGGATAAGGGGCACATTATACTATTTGGAAACCGTACTAAATTCTATTATTATAGTTTTATCCCAAGTAGACAAAGGAGAAATTGTTCCGATAGGTGCTCATAGGAATGTGGTCGTCGTTGATATACGGCGTTAGTGAGAGCGCTGGGGTGGATTACCAGCGTGTATACCCACAGGATTGTGGCTTGTGTAAGTGAGAGCGCTGGGGTGGATGACCAGCGTGTAGGTTTGCCGGATTGTAAACCGTTTGGAAAAGAGAGCATTGGGTTCTGCAGGCCCATGTGTAGACACACCGGATTGTGTGTCATATCTGCCCTGGGGTAGATCAGTCTGGGTCGGAGTGGCCGCGAGACTAACTGATGTGAATAAGATATGGTAGAAAACCTATGCATGTTTATTGCTATTTCCCCATCCTTAGGTACGACTTATATATATATATATATATATATCCATATCCATTGTGAATACGCTCTAAGGAGGGAGGTGAGCACGTTCTGGCTGGGTTATAGGGGCCCCTAGGGGCTGATCCCATCTAAGCGGAAAATCCGGCCATTACATCTGGCGTCACGAACTGTTTACGAAGCCTGTGTGCGCTGTATTGTTTTGATCTTGTTGGTTTGCGCTCGGCTCGTACGTATAATATTTTGTGTATAATTGTGTATATAATTTTTGTGTGTCAATATGTTTGCGAAAAAATCTCCGTCGGTTTTTAAACTGCCTATTCAGATTCCCGGCTGGGAGTCTACGCCTTACGAGGCTTTGGCCCGTGAGTGGGCCGATTCTACTGGTTTGAGTGAAAATTGGTCTTCTTGTTTGGAGCAGGCGGAGCCTGCTGATGTGGTATCGTGCTTGCAGAAAGCACCAGTAGTGAAAGGTGATGAGCTTCCTATTTTAGGACGCAGAGGTTGGATTGTTCTTAATGCATACAGAATTCTTCATGAGAAGTTTGTTCAGCTGCAGAAGCAGTTCAAGGACATGGAAGGACAGTGTGTTGAGTTGCAAAATGTGCATACTCTTTTGCGCTGTCAAAATAAATTGCTTGCCGACAAACTTGAAACATATCAGACCATAGCCGAAAGAGCTGCGGTCCGCATTGCACGATATAAGTACAAACATCGCCGTGGTCGTGTATCTACACGGAAAGTGCGTCTGGTCGTTGCAAAAGCCGGAATGGATTGGAACCCTGATGAGTGGGATGGTAATATCTGAGATTCAAATGCTTCTGACTCCTCGGCTGAGGAGGGTGATAAGCGTGAATCTTCTCGCTCCGGACGTGATTGTAAATCTGCTTCTTATACTGATTCTGTTATTCACAGCGACCGTGCTCCCTCTTCCCATTCGGATGATATATCTTGCCCCGATTGTTCTGCTAAATCTAAGATGCGGGCTTCCTCGGAAGCTCTTCCTGAGGTTTCTGCTCATCCCGTGTTTCGTCGTAAATTACAACAAGCTCCTGGTAATCCGGGTGGTGTTGCTCTGGATAGTATTGAAGACTTTACTTAACAGGAGGTTAGTGACATTTTACAACGATTTCGTCAACGGCCTGGTGAGGCCTTGCTTACTTGGATGGTGCGCCTTTATGAACTTGGCGCTGCCGGTATTATGCTTGATGCTGTTGATTGCTTGCGCTTTTGCTCTTTGAGTTCTGATTCCACTATTCAAGATCATTTTCGGAACTATAATGGTGCTGGTCAAATTACTTTGCTCCAGCTTGCGTCTGACGGCTGTAATCATAAATATCCTACTGAATCGGATTGGCCTGTTAATGACAAGCCATGGTACACTTTGCGCGATGCGTCGCAACGTTTGAAGGAGGAAGTCATGAAAACTGCTATCTTTCTTAGTACTTCTGACAGATTGCTGGATGGTCTTTTAACATCTTCTGTGCGTAATCGCATTATCCCTTCTTCGCCTGTTGCTTATAAGCAGGTCATGATGACTTTGTTGATTAATCAAACTGGCAATCCTTTGTCTACTGTGCTTGAATCTGTTCGTCAGCTTGGTGAGCTGGGTGAGTGGTTTAAACCTGAAAGACAATCTCGACCTGAGGGTCGTGCTGCTGGGGACTATAAGTTCTCTAGACGTGACATGTTTCTTGCTCTTATTGCTGATGGTGTCAAAAGGGAGGACATTGACGGTGAGCCTAACAATCGCTTATGGGATATGTTTCGTAAGCGTGGCTTGGATCGGAAGGAGGGTGCCCGTCGTGTGAGGAAGAATGAGTATGATCGTGGTTCTGATGACAGTGGTGATGAGAGACGCCGTGTGGATTCTGATCGCCGTGATGATCGGCGTTATGAACGTGATGTGTCCCCTCATCGTGATTACGAGAGAGGGAGAGAGGGGGAAGAAGAAAGGGGGAGAGATGATCGTGCTTCCAACCGACATAGAGAGGAGAGGAGTTATTCCCCTGAAATGAAAAGAAGGGAGGATCGTAACAGACTTTCTGACCGTAATTCTCAGTATTTTGAAAATGACAAAAATCCGTTTCGTAATGGAGACGGATATGAACATGACATTCTGATACCTAAGAAGACAGAGAGCATTTACCCTGATTTGTCCTGGTTGACAGAACGCAGGAAAAATGACTAGGAAATAGGTCAAGCTCCAGTACACAAGTGGGCTCACAGAGACAACAGACCCTATGTAGATATTGAGATTTTTTGGAAACATCGTAATATCCAAAGGGCCCGAGCACTAGTTGATACGGGAGCGGAGGCCACTTTAATTCATGGAAAATCAAAGAAATTTAATGGACAGTTTTTCACAATTACTGGTTTAGGTGGAAAAGAAACCCCCGCAGTACAAACTACACTTGAAATTAAAATTGGTAGGATTCCTCGTAGAGAATACTCTGTGTTAGTTGTACCACTTTTGGAGTATATAATTGGAATTGATATTTTAAAAGGAATGACTTTGCATCTGGATGATGGTTGTTATCAATTTGGAACTAGACAATACATTTCGACCAGACCCGTACGGGTTGGCCGTTTACGGATGCCCCCTATTAAAATTCCTTTAGCCACGAAAGTGGTTTCTCAGAAGCAGTATCGTATCCCAGGTGGTCATGAAGAAATTAATGCTACAATTCAGGATTTGGTTGACGCGAGAGTTATTACTCCGGTCACGTCTGCTTGGAATAACCCTGTCTGGCCCGTGCGCAAAAGTGATAATTCTTGGCGCATGACTGTTGATTATCGAGAATTGAATAAACATACACCTAAATTGGCTGTTGCAGTACCAGATATTGTCACTTTGATTCAGAGAATTCAAAAGCATCCGGGTACATGGTATGCTTCTATTGATATTGCTAATGCTTTCTTTTCAATTCCGATTGCCCCGAGTGTCAGGAACAATTCAGTTTTACATGGAATGGACGTCAAATGACGTTCCGGAGTCTTCCTCAAGGTTATGTACATAGTCCCACGATCTGTCACCGGCTGGTGGCGGAGCATTTGTCTGAAGTGCCCGCTAATCCACAAATACAGGTGTGTCATTATATTGATGACATTTTGATTCAAGGTGAGACGCAAGATCAGGTACAGTCTCATTTAGATCAGATCCTTGATTGTTTGCGAGCAAAAGGTTGGGAAATTATTCCTGATAAACTACAAGGTCCATCCCAAAATGTAAAATCTTTAGGAATTAATTGGCATGAAGGTCACAGAGAAGTGATCCCACAGGTGAAGCGAAAAATCCCAGATTTTGCAGTTCCAAAGAACAGGAAAGAGGCTCAGTGTTTCATTGGTTTGTTTGGCTTTTGGCGTCAGCATATTCCCCATTTGAGTCAGATTTTAGCTCCGTTATATCGAGTCACTCGTAAGAAGAATGCGTTTGAATGGGGTGAACCACAACAGAATGCTTTTAATTTGGCGAAAGAAGCAATCCAGTATGCTTTGGATTTGTGGCCGGTGGGTGACGGTGATGTGGACTTGAATGTGTCTGTGGAAGGTCTGTATGCCAATTGGAGTCTGTGGCAAAAGCAGGGCAGACAAAAAGTGCCATTAGGTTTTTGGACTAAAAAGTTACCTGAGGCTGGTGAGCGTTACTCGCCTTTTGAGAAACAATTACTTGCATGTTACTGGGCTTTGGTGGATACCGAGCAATTAACCCTAGGCCATGCTGTGGTTTTGAGACCTGAAATTCCTATTATGCAGTGGGTTTTGAGTTCGCCGAAATCTCATCGAATTGGACATGCTCAAGAGGCGAGCGTGATTAAATGGAAGTGGTACATTCAGGACAGGGCACGTGTGGGTCCGAAAGGTGTGGCAGTTTTATATGAGCGAGTGGCGCAGGCGCCCTCCAATTAGACTGGAAGTGATTGTTCCGTACCCGTGCTGCAGGAATCTCCCGTCAAGTGGGGTAAATCATTTGATGATCTGTCCGTGGAGGATAGAAAACATGTGTGGTTTACAGATGGTTCAGCGAAGTTCATTGGTGAGAAAAGACATTGGAAAGCCGTCTCCTATAACCCGATCACGCAGAAATTATTGAGTACAACTGGTGATGGTAAGAGTAGTCAATATGCTGAACTCTATGCAGTTTACCAAGTTTTGAAACAAGAATTGCCTGGCACATGTCATATTTTTACTGATTCCTGGTCCACTGCTAATGGACTAGCGGTGTGGTTACCAACATGGCATTCTCATAATTGGGAATTGCATTCAAAAGAACTGTGGGGAAAGGAATTATGGCAAGAAATTTGGGGGTTGCTCCCACAGAGTACTGTAACAATCTTTCACGTGGATGCTCATACTCCGATAGACTCCCTTGATAAATTCTTTCATAATATTGCAGATGAGAAATCTAAAATTGCTGAGGCTGTGGTGGACATGCAAGATTCTGATTTGGCGGGACTGGCGAAATAGGCCCACCAGAAAGCTGGACATTTTGGAGAGAAAGCCACTAGCAGGTGGGCTGCCGATCGAGGAATTCATATTCCTTTTTCTTTGATTAAAGATGTCATTCTGCATTGTCCCATTTGCCAGCATTCTAGAAAGAAGCAGGTGCCTCAAATTGTTCGAGGCCAGTTACATCGAGGAAAATTGCCCGCTCAAATTTGGCAGATTGATTATATTGGCCCGCTCCCTAAGAGCAGAAATTGTCAATATGTCTGTACAGTTGTTGATACTTATAGTGGCCTTTTGGTCGCTTTCCCTTGCAAGAACGCTACCCAAGTGAATACCATTAAGACCCTGGAGTTGCTTATTTTGTATTATGGTGTTCCATTCCAAATTCAATCTGATAACGCATCCCACTTTCGTGGAAGATTGGTACAGGGATTCTGTGTGGAAAATAACATTGATTGGGTGTTTCACATTCCATATTATCCACAGGCTTCGGGACTGATTGAGAGAATGAATGGTTTGTTAAAAGAACAATTGCGTAAATTGACGGATGACCATTATAAAAATTGGAGAGATGTGTTGTTTCAGGCATTATTAATTTTAAATAATCGCCCTGTGTTACATGCTGAATCCCCTTTGATGCGTTTGTTTCCTCCAAATGTTGATGTGAAACCTAATTCCTTGTCCAACACTGTCATGTATTGGGAAATTACCCCCGGTGCTTTGGCTCCATGTAGAGCGACCCCAGGTTCCGCAGGCCTAGACCTGCATGCTTTAAATGATGCAAAATTATATGGAAGAGACCAAATCATTGTTGAAACTTGCATTGGTGTCTGTATACCTGCCGGTAGTTTTGGATTAATTGCCCCCAGATCAGGCCTTGCCCTGAAAGGTATTCAAGTACTCGGAGGAGTAATTGACAGTGACTATCAGGGAGAGATTAAGGTTCTCTTGCTTAATAGCAGTGAGACTGACTTATTGATCAAAAAGTCTGACCGTGTTGCTCGGTTACTGATTATGCCTGTCTTCAGTGGTGAGATCAAGAAAGGCTCTGCCCCAACGTTGCTAACTGTGCGAGGACAAAAAGGCTTCGGATCGTCTGATCTTCCTGGAGCTAAAATATGGGTGCAATCGCCTAAAAATCCCCCTGAACAGGCTGATATTATTGCGACCGGTCATGACAACACCGTTTTGGTGATGAAGCCAGGGAAAGATAGCTGGGAAGCTGTCCCGGCTGATAAATGTTACCTACGAGAATGATTAAGGCCTGTGTTTGTGTTTTTTCAGAACATTCTCTGGACTGCTGCTGCAGGATGTGTCGCCGTTGGACTCCTTTTGGCCTGCTACGCCGGGAGAGGAGAGGATCCACCGACTTCGGTTGATTGGAAATCCCGAGTTCCGCGTTCTTTTTCTGCATGGTCCTCCTCTTCCAATTTCTGGATAACTTTGGCTAAGAGAGTGACGAACTCTCCACATTTCTGTCTTACCCCCATGAGGTCTGTGACTGACATTTTGGCGACCTGCCTGGTTGCCGTCCCAGCGTCTACTGAGACTTTACGGCATATTTTTAATATTTCGAATGCCCGACCAAATGTTATTCTGGGCGATTTCGCGGCCCATGAATTTTGTCCCTTATGTACTGTTCTTCCTGACCTCGATACCCCTATTCATTCCCGAATTACTACTTTCAATATCACGCCAGGTGATTTATGTTTTATGATGACATGTGATCCCAAAGCCATCACCGAATGCCTTAGGTTAAAGATATAGGCTGCAACTTCTTTTTCAGCTCATCAACGATTGCTATGTTTAAAAAGACTTCCTAATTCGTGTGTTTCTGTTAAAAATAATATGACCTGTAAACGTTTATTGGTTGCCCCTAGTTATTATCGTTCCATGTTATTACCTTCTGGCTGGCTCTTCTCCTGCGGGAATTCGTCTTGGCCATATATTCCTGCAAATATTTCCGGTGGTCCATGTGCCATCACTAGATTGAGTTTATTAATGTTTTCTTCACATCCTAGTTCACATTCCCGTATGGTACGAGATTCAATGTCATTACATGAGGACTGTGATTCCTCCGTTCACCTTTACTCCAAATCGGAATACCTTGGTTTAGCTTTTTCTATTATTGGAGTCCCTGCATTGGCTGTTTATAATGCCAAAACAATTGGCAAGATGGCCTGCTGGATGGTTAAATCCATCAACCAAACCTCTACTGTTTTGTCTGATCTGTTATTAGATGCCCAGGGTGAACGTAGAGCTATTTTACAGAATCGCGCAGCTATTGATTATCTTTTGTTAAAACATGGACATGAATGTTCTGATTTTGAGGGCCTATGCTGTTTTAATCTGTCCGACCATTCCAAATCAATCCAAGCCCATATTGACAAACTCCACGACTTGACTGCAGAAATTAGACAACACATTGATCAGGGCTTATTTGACTGGCTCTTTAATTGGTTACCTGACTTGCATTCTTTACGTCAGATTTTAGGGGGAGTTATTCTTGCCGTTTGTGTTTTAATAGCTGTTTGTTGCTTTATTCAGTGCATTCCTTCCCTGCTCCAGTTTTGTAGACTTGGCAAGAGACATAGGTCAGTTAATTTTGTTTCCTATTATTCTTCTACTGATGTGAGTTCTATATAGATTGTAGTTAATAGACTGGAGTCAAGGGGTGTAATGTAATGGCTGACCTTTTCTGGCTCCTTTAAGAGGGAGAATGATGGAGAGTGACTCCAGTCTATCAACCTTATAGTATAGGGATTAGGACTATAGATAGGATCTCTGCCTTTTATATAGTAGAGTATTTTCGTGTCCCTTTCTTTAGAGTAGGGCTTATGAATTCAAGCTAGGGGATAGATATATAAGTATTAATCATGATTTGCCCTTTTGCTAACGTGTTAGGATATTTTCCATGGAGTTATGAGTATTGTGGGTCCTGTAGGCCTTAAACGAGACAGACTCCATCTTGCTCTCTGCCTGGTAGCTCGAGAGGCCTTCTAGGTCAAGTGTAATGTTTTAGTTTCAAGCTGTTGTTCGCTTGGAGAGAACCGGCTCAGGCTGGCCCTTATCGAAGGAATGTATTTTTCTCCACTCCGAAGACACAACTTCAGGCCGGCCGGCTGGGAATGTGTCCTTGGTACGGGGAGGTACAAGAATTTGGTGGGCGGCAGGTTACTGGCCGTAGCTTTCCATGAAGGAACAGGCTTTGATATTAGCGAAGGTGTTAGCTAGTCAACAGTCAGTCCGTAGGCGGCATCTAGCCGTTAGCATCTCTGCCATTAATTATTTCATGGCGGACAGTCGCCATCTTTGAAGTCCAAGAAAGATTTAAGACCGAAACTCTCTGAGAAGGACTGAAGGAGAATTGGCGCGGAGCGCCCTGAAACAGAGAGAGAGAGAGATACGGTAGCTAATAACCAGCAAGGTTCCAGTGGCCTGGAGGGAAGCAGACGAGGTTGAGCCTAGCGGTGCAGACGTGTACTTGTGACGGCTGGGGTGTGACTGCAAGACGAGCCAGGACACAGAGACGAGAAGGGAACCTAGATGACTGCCGAGTCCCGACTTCACATTAATAAGGTGACATCCGCCCTCTTTATAATAAGCGCGCATTCTAATCTTTACCTTTTCTGTGCATAATCCATGTTGCATAGTATTGTGTTATATGTTTATTGACAATAAATACCCTAGTTCTTAGTGAACGGATGTGTGCCGAGTATTCTTGTTCAATCTTGGTAAACGTGGCTTCTAGGTGGTTGGTGTTTATGTGAATGGATGAGTAACCCCAATCAGGTAAGTGGTGATCACATAAATAGGGAGCGAAGTGGACCTCTGATGCCAAGGATAAGGGGCACATTATACTATTTGGAAACCGTACTAAATTCTATTATTATAGTTTTATCCCAAGTAGACAAAGGAGAAATTGTTCCGATAGGTGCTCATAGGAATGTGGTCGTCGTTGATATACGGCGTTAGTGAGAGCGCTGGGGTGGATTACCAGCGTGTATACCCACAGGATTGTGGCTTGTGTAAGTGAGAGCGCTGGGGTGGATGACCAGCGTGTAGGTTTGCCAGATTGTAAACCGTTTGGAAAAGAGAGCATTGGGTTCTGCAGGCCCATGTGTAGACACACCGGATTGTGTGTCATATCTGCCCTGGGGTAGATCGGTCTGGGTCGGAGTGGCCGCGAGACTAACTGATGTGAATAAGATATGGTAGAAAACCTATGCATGTTTATTGCTATTTCCCCATCCTTAGGTACGACATATATATATATATATATCCATATCCATTGTGAATACGCTCTAAGGAGGGAGGTGAGTACGTTCTGGCTGGGTTATAGGGGCCCCTAGGGGCTGATCCCATCTAAGCGGAAAATCCGGCCATTACAGCATCACATATCTTAGACAACTCTTATGTCATCCCTGATAGAAACGCAACAGAAAACCAAACAAGGGATACAAAGAAAAGTACTGCGTCACTGAGAATAGGTCAAAAAAAGAGAAGAGCAAAATGCAAACCCCGGATAAACAGGTTAATCATCCCTAAGAACTCACCTCTAAACCAGAAAGATATTAAAGAGCTTCAGAAACTAGTTGTCAACCTGGCACAAGACTCAATCAATACTCTACAAGCGATTGAAAAAATCTGGGAGATGACGGTAAGCACTCACTCTAAGGTCACGCATATCCAAAATCTCGTACACTCCTCACAAAGAAAGAGGAGCGAGATGGGCATGCCTTTAGCAAATAGACACAACCGACCAGTTAGGACAAAATCCTTGTCAAAGGAGGAAACTCTTGCCTTACTCCTAACATATGAACCTTCAGACTGTGTGAGGGAGGAGAGAATCAAAACAGTACCAATCGACTCTAATAGAACATCCAGAAAGAATGATAGAAAACCCAACCTTCACAACTTACAACACATCCAGCTAACAACAATCAAATCCAAAAATGAGAACCTTAGTAATTCATGGAAACCTTTGACTTGTCTTCTACTCAATTGTCGATCGGCGACCAAACATGCATCAGACATAGCAGCCCTCATCATCAGCAAGGAAATTGATCTGGCAATCCTTACAGAAACTTGGCTATCGGACTCGTCATCTCCAACCATGGATCTCTTAGTACCACCTCAGTATAACATTGTGAGACTAGATAGACTAAGAAAGTCAGGAGGAGGTATAGCCTACATTCACCGATCAAATATAGAGGTTAACCAAATTCAAGCTGACCCTCTAGAATCTTGCGAATACCTAGGTCTTAATATAAGATCAGCAAGCAATCAAAGATGCAACCTGCATGGGATTTATCACCCACCAGGAGATAACGAAAAGTTCACTGAGCAGTTAATGGAGATCATAACGGCCAACTCTAACTCTGATACCAATAACATTTTTCTAGGTGACTTCAATTTACATTGGGATGACTGCAATGACAAACTGGTTAACACGCTTAAAGATTTCCTCGTCGAGCTAAACATCACCCAAGCCTGCACACAACCTACACACTCGAAAGGAGCGACGTTAGACTGGATTATCTACAGAAACAAAGACACATCAAACCTCTCTATAAATCCATGTGATTGGTCTGATCATCATGCTATAACTTTCGGGATACCCATAGTGAAAAAGGGCACGACTGTGCAAACCTCCAAGTCCAAAAAATGGATTCGAGACACAAAGGAGGCTAATATTGAGCTACTGGTCGAAAGCTGTGAGAGAGACCTAAAGCCATCTAGCAACCTGCAGAATGTAAATGAGTTGACCGATCACTACATAACATCAGTCAGAAATATCGTCAACAACACCATGCCATTAAAACTGAAAAGAGTCACGGAGAAGACGAAAAATCCTTGGTTTAATGGGACACTGAATGAAGTCAGGAGCAAATTGAGAATGGCCGAAAGAATATGGAGACAACACCCCTCATGCCCCGAGCTGAAAGCCCTCAGAAATATTAGAAATCAATATAACAAAAAGATCATACATTCCAAAAAGGAATTTATAAGATCAGAACTGGACAATGCTAAAAATAGACCACGAAAGCTCTTCGAAATACTAAAGCAACAATCAAACAAACTAGCCAAATCCGCTCAAGAGAACTCAAAAACACCCTTAAGCTGCGAGGAATTTTCCACATTTTTCACGGAAAAGGCCAAATCGCTTGAAGTAGAGCTCAGGAGTGCCGCGGCCAACCTTCCGATCCAACCTTCGCTGCCTACGAGCGATGCCAACTCGACAACAGAGTGTATTAAGACAAAAAACAAGGCAAAGTGGGACACATTCGAATTATATGACCAGGACAAGATCAACAAAATGCTCTCGGAAATCAAACCTAACAACCACTATCACAACCCACTTCCCACAAAATGCCTTCGTGAAATAAGCCACATTGTGGCTCCAATCTGGACCAAAATAATAAATACATCATTATCACAAGGGATCCTCCCTGACTGTCTAAAAACAGGTCAAGTGGTTCCCATAATCAAAAAACCTACAGCAGATGCTACAGATCCGAATAACTATCGCCCAGTGACCAACATCCCTTTACTGGCCAAACTAATTGAGAAATGCGTGCAGGGCCAACTGAGTCAACACATCACCAAGTTCTCCTTACTAGATGAATGCCAATCAGGATTCAGAGCAGGGCATAGCACGGAAACAGCGACCCTCCATATTGTTGATGACGCGTTACAAGCCCTCGATCAAAATCAAGCATGCCAACTGATTCTACTGGACCTATCATCGGCGTTTGACACGGTAAATCACGAAGCATTATTGACCAGGCTGCAGGACAGGATGGGATTGTCTGGAAATGTGCTGAAATGGTTCGAGTCCTTCCTACAGAACAGAACACAACGATTCCTGGTCAACCAACCGATTTCACCTCCATGCCCTAACGCAATAGGAGTCCCACAAGGATCGACGTTATCCCCAGATCTGTTTAACTTGTATGTTGAACCTCTCACAGAAATTCTCTGAAAATCACAGATATCCTACCACATGTATGCAGACGACACGCAAATATACATAAAGATCGCCTCCCTTGATGACATTGAAAAAATGAATGAGACATTAAAAATGGCATTGCAATGGTTAACCACCAATCTTCTGAAGCTAAATGCACACAAAACAGAGTTCCTACTAATTTCACCACCAAGGAGCCATACGGAAATAAAGGAATGGACCAAATTGGTGACTGCGCTAAACTGCACCCCAACCCTAGTCAACTCAGCTAAATTGCTAGGAATCACCTTAGACGAGAACCTCGACATGAAAGCCCACATTAATTCAATGGCGAAAAGTGCCCGCTTCCACCTGAACTACTTAAGAAAATTGAAACCTTTCATCTCAGAAGCAGATCTTAAACTGGCAATCCAATCCTTAGTCATCTCTAGGATTGAATAAGGTTGCACCACCTTAGCTGGCTTACCAAAAACGTACACAGCACCACTAAAAGCTTGCATCAATGCAGCGGCAAGACTCATCACTGGATCAAGGAAATTTGATCATATATCTCCCCAGCTGAAAGCATTAAACTGGCTACCTTATGAAGCCAGAATCCAGATGAAGATAGTATGTATCACTCATAAAGCGGTCCATTGCAACACTCCAAGATACTTAGCCAAGAAAATTGAGCTATCTGGAGGTAACAGACCAGCTAGGAGCGCCAAGGAGTTGCTGTTGCGGCCAGCCCTCTTCCGAAAGAAAAGGACTTATGACAGAGCGTTCACAGGAGCGGCCTCCAGAATCTGGAACTCACTCCCCCCTAACATCAGGAAGATTCATAATATTGTAACATTTAAGAGGGAAGTGAAGAGCCTTTTGATGAGTAGATTCCTTACATAGGGAAGCCTATTGATCACTGTTATGATCCATTGCTGTCCTAACACTGAACATTTATGTCATCAGAAGGGGAAGACTCGACATAAATAGTAGGAAGGCTAATTTGAGGACACCAGATTGACGCCTCATACCATATCCTTACCGTTACCCCATGTCAATGTGAACTTATAACTGTATCTCACATCCAAAACTATTTAATCCTCTACCTTATTTATGTTTGTATATAGGGCTTACGATATAAGTTAAGTCTAACCTACCTCTTAATGCAAACTGCACATGCGTGAGTAACATATATCATCTACCTCATTTATGCTTGTTTTTTGTAGAGTTGTTAGTATATATATATTAATCTCCAATTCACTTTCTATGTTAAGCGCTCTGATACCCAAGGGTCTTGTTCGCGCTATACAAAACATTATAATAAATAAATAAATACATTGGTGTGACAATGGTTTCAAATATGTTGAAAGGTTATACTAGCGTATGATGAGATGTATCCGATTGTCACATAAATTATGCCATCAGTGATGTCATCAGTGATGTCACAGACCATGTCATGAATGATGTAATATGTGACATCATCAGCAGTGGATTGCGGGCACACGAGTTATAGTTAGTACAACTAACTATATCGGAGGAATTTCAAGGGTTTTGTACGAGTGAAATGTCCAGCTAACACCCCTAAAACCTATGTATTTTCAGTGAATTTCAAAGGTTTTTTAAATGCTAATTCCTAACTATATCAGGCCTCAAACCTATGGTTTTTTCAGTGAATTTCGAAGGTTTTTAAATGCTAATTCCTAACTATAACATGTCCGAAACCTATGGTTTTTTCAGTGAATATCAAAGGTTTTGTAAATGACTAATTTTAAATGTATCAATTGTTATATTTATTTTTTTGATACTGATTTACTACATTGTTTTACACTATTTATTTTTAGATATTTTATTTTTTAAATTACATTTTAATTACATTATGCATTACATTACAAAATATAACTTCTCAGAATGAATTACTTTAGTTTAAATACTTTGGAAATAGGCAATAGACTTTTAAGTACAGTACTTACAGTTGTTGCAATGGGCAACACAATTCCAAATACAATGTGAATTTCTAGTTAAATGCAATTAGTTACTTTATGGATTACTTTTCTAACCACAGGACTGGATCCTAGATTCAGTCCTTGTACATCTCCTTTAAACATTTGAGTAAAAGCGTTTTGGTTACAGTAGTGATTTTTAAGGAATATTATTGTATTTAAAAAGTTGACAGAAACTTTTTCACATAGAATTACCAATGGTATCCTTTGGGAGGAAAATTAACTTAACAGGTAAGTAGTGTTATTGTTACTTTTTCTTACTCAGTGGTGGATCCTGGATCCAGCACTGATCCATCTCCTGTAAACAGTTGAAAGAATGCGTTTAAGTCATACAGGTGATTTTTAAGGAATATTTGTAGTTGGTGAAAACCAGACAAAGGATTCATATAGAAGGAAATACAAGTTACTGGTAAGTACGGTTAGAATTACTTTTCAGGGTCAGTGCTGGGCTAAAAGATGCAGCCCTAAGTCATTTCCTGATAATAGGTGAGTAAATCTGAATTTGTTGTTCGGATGATTTTAGGTGAATATTTTAAAGTTCAAAAACTCCACACTTGGAAGGATTTCCAAGTGAAACCAGTCAATGTTAGCCTATGGAAGGAAATTCAAATTACTGGTAAGTATGGTTAGAATTACTTTTCAGGATCAATAACGGGCTCAAAGATGCAGCACTGAGGTCTCTCCTGATAACAGGTAAGTAAATCGGAATTTGTAGTGCATCCAGTAAGCGCCACAGAGCTGTGTAGCAGAGAGATGTAAAAAGTGGCACAGCCTGCACCAACTCTCTGCAACGCAGCGCAGTGGAGTTTCCTGGAAGCACCTGGTGGGCTACTTGGCCCCCACGGTCCCTCAGGTTTGAAGTGGAATTTTTCCCCCTACTTAAAACGTGCCACAGGACATGTTAGCACACATCACATCACATCAGGCCCCGTCCCCCCTTCACCATTGTGTAAACACACCCTGTCACTGTTCTAAGTTGAGAGATTAAACCCGCCTTGAATCCTAAGGGTCCCTAGGGTCAAACTAACCCACTAGGTACCTCAAGTAAGCGCCACAGAGCTGCGTTGCAGAGAGGTGTAAAAAGGAGCGTGGCCTCAGTACACCTCTCCGCAACGCAGCTCCCTGGCACATACTGGAGGTACCTGGTGGGCTAGTTGGCCCCAGGGACCCTCAAGATTGAAGAGGAATTAATTCCTCAACTTAAAACGCACCACAGGGCAGTGTGTTTGGGTAGTGTAGGGGGTCGTGCCGGGGTTACTGTTTTAGGGTTTAGGTTAGTGCAGTGGTGTTTGGGTAGTGGAGGGGGTCGTGCCGGGGGTAGTGTTTTAGGGTTTAGGGTAGTGCAGTAGTGTTTGTGTAGTGTAGGGGGTCGTGCTGAGGGTAGATTTAGGGTTTAGGGTAGCGCAGTGGTGTTTGGTTAGTGTAGGGGGTCATGCTGGGGTAGTGTTTTAGGGTGGTGCAGTGGTGTTTGGGTAGTGTAGGGGGTCGTGCTGGGGTAGATTTAAGGTTTAAGGTAGTGCAATGGTGTTTGGGTACTGTAGGGGGTCGAGCGGGGATAGTGTTTTAGGGTTTAGGGTAGTGCAGTCGTGAATGGGTTGTGTAGGGGGTCATGTTGGGGGTAGAATTAGGGTTTAGGGTAGTGCAGCGGTGTTTGTGTAGTGTAGGGGGTCATGCTGTGGGTAGTGTTTTAGGGTTTAGGGTAGTGCAGTGGTGTTTGTATAGTGTATGGGGTAGTGTTTTAGGGTTTATGATAGTGCAGTGTTATTTGGGTAGTGTAGGGGTTTGTGCTGGGGGTATATTTAGGGTTTAGGGTAGCGCAGTGGTGTTTGATTAGTGTAAGGGGTCGTGCAGGGGTTAGTTTTTTAGAGTCATGCAGTGGTGTTTGTGTAGTGTTTGTGGGTTTGTGCTGGTGTAGGGTTTTAGGGTTTAGGGTAGTACAGTGGTGTTTGTGTGGTAGAGGGGGTCATGCTGGGGGTAGTGTTTTAGAGTTTAGGGTAGTGCAGTGGTAAATGTGTAGTGTAGGTGGTTGTGTTTTAGCTTTTAGGGTAGTGCAGTGGTGTTTGTGTAGTGTAGGGGCTTGTGCTGGGGTTGTGTTTTAGGGTTAAGGGTAGTGCAGTGGTGTTTGTGTAATGTAGGGGGTAGTGTTTTAGGGTTTAGTGTCTTGCAGTGGTGTTTGGGTAGTGTTGGGGTTGTGCTGGGCTAGATTTAGGGTTTAGGGTAGTGCAGTGGTGTTTAGGTAGTATAGGGGGTGATGCTGGCGGTAGTGTTTTAGGGTTCAGGGAAGCGCAGTGATGTTTGTTTACTGTAGCTGTAGTATTTTAGGATTTAGGGTAGTGCAGTGGTGTTTGTGTAGTGCAGGTGCTCGTGCCTGGGGGTAGTGTTTTAGGCTTTAGGGTAGTGCAGTGGTGTTTGAGTAGTGTAGTGGGTAGTGCTCACCAGGGAGTTAACTGGAAGTCTACTGCTGGTATTGAAAGTGATTGTTCAGTCTGCATGTTAGAATTTGCAAATTAAAAAGAAGATGATTTGAGATCTCTCTTAAAACATGCCCTAATGTTTCTTTCTACAACACTAACCATGATGTCTATGACAAAATGAACCCCCTCATTTTGTTTCTTTTTAAATTAAATGTTTTAAGTGTCACCAGTTCATTCCAATCAAGATGGCTTCAGGTGTGCCATAATGTTGTCATAGGTAAGACTGTTAGCGCTCTAGTTGTTCTTTAGAACACTCTGGGTAGCTGCAGTAGAACACAAAGGAATCAACTGCCAGGCTGCTTCTGTTGAAATATAACAGGAAGATATTTGAGATCTCACTTAAACCATGTCCTAATTTTTCTTCCTACAGCACTAACCATAATTTCTAGGACAAAATGAAGCCCTCATTTTATTCCTTTTTAAATTAAATGTGTTAAGTGTTACCAGTTTATTCCATATCAAGATGGCTTCAGGTGTGCCATACTTTTGTCATTAGTAAGGCTGTTAGCGCTCTAGTTGTTCTTTATAACACTCTGGGAAGCTGCAGTAGAACACAAAGCAATCAACTGACATGCTGCTCCTGTTGAAATATAACAGGAAGATATTTGAGATCTCACTTTAAACATATCCTATTTTTTCTCTCTACAGCACTAACCATAATTTCTATGACAAAATAAACCCCCTTATTTTGTTCCTTTTTAAATTAAATGTTTTAAGTGTTACCAGTTTATTCCAATCAAGATGGCTTCAGGTGTGCCATAATTTTGTCAATAGTAAGGCTGATAGCGCTCTAGTTGTTCTTTAGAACACTCTGGGAAGCTACAGTAGAACACAAAGGAATCAACTGACAGTGTCTGCCCTTTTTGGATGTACATGTTTTACTGAGAATGTCAGACTTCATTCTCGCATGACTGAGAAAGATAATGAGAATTGAAAGAAAATATGCTCTCATTTTAGCTTCTGGAACACCTTCCAAACCTCTATGGGACAAGCTTGAGAAAATTGTTTTCTATCAAACATGTTTCATGATATCCCAGCAGAAGGCTTTTCTACATGGTAAAGCTTTTCCAGATGGTAAAATCACCTTAGAACACGCCACAATTCCTAAAATGTGTATGGTACCATCAATAAATGATTTATAATGTAACTAAAGTCTTAAAACCTTCAATGAACTGCAATGCTTTTTAATGAGGTGCTATTGTGTATATTGGTCCCAAGGTGGCTGCCAACACTTCTTGGATGAAGTTCTGACAGCCAATCAGATCTCACAATGAGATGTGTTGTTAGGCTCTGCCCAGATATATACATACTTTTTTCCTTTAATATCTAAAAAACTACGGAACAGATTGACACCATTTAGGCAAAAGGCAAGAGTCTGAACTGAGGACTACCTCTTCGCCAAATTTGGTGTAAATCTGTTCAGCAGTTCGGGCTGTAGCTGAGGCTAAAGGTCCAAATGGAAAATTGCATGGGGAAAACACATTTTGAGGCCCCCCTTTTTTCTCGGCCCCTGCCTAATGGATCACCTCAAGACTTTCAGGATAGGAGCAGAGCGGACCAGGCCATTCGTTTTGAAAATTTAGCGAAGATTCGTCAACCAACGCCAAAGTTATTCCAAAGAGAATGTTGCGGATTTCCTATGGAAAATAGGCCCTGACTATATCTACCTACTGGAGACCTCAAGTAGGTAGTATATATATATATATATATATATATATATATATATATATATATATATATATATATATATATATATATATATATATATATATTACCTACTGGCGGTCGCCAGTAGGTATATATAGTTAGGATTTTTTCTCTATGGGATTTTTGAAAATTCTATGTCTAATAACTTTGGCGTTTGTGGACGGAATTGGCTGAAATTTTCAGGAAAATGGAACATTTTGTTCCTGAGCAGCCCCTGACAATTTGGGGGGGTTTCATCAAGGGGGGGGCCGAGAAAAAAGGGGGGTCCCAAAACGCGTTTTTCCCATGTTAATTTCCATAGGGCGGTTGGCCTCACTTTTAGCTCGAACGGCTGAATGGATTTGCACGAAACTTGGCAAAATTGTAGGGACTGTTAGCCCGATGTGCCTTTGCTAGGTCTCAATATATGTGCCCCAGTGGATTTTGAATAATTTAGGTTCAAAAAAAGATATATATCTGGGCGGAGCCTAACCACACATCTGATCTGATTGGCTGTCAGCACTTCATCCAAGAATTGTTGGCAGCCATCTTGGGACCAATATACATGATAGCACCTCATTAAAAAGCATTGTAGTTAATAGAGGGTTTTAGGACTTTAGTTACATTATAAATCATTTGTTGATGGTACCATACTCGTTTTAGGAATTGTGGTGGGTTCTAAGGTGATTTTACCATGTGAAAAAACCTTCTGCTGTGATATCATGAATATTGTTTGAAAGAAAACTAATATCTCATGATTTTCCCACAGTGGTTTGGAAGGGGATCTATAAGCTAAACTGAAAGCATATTTTCTGTAAATTCACATTATCTTTCTCAGTCATATGAAAATGAAGTCTGACATTCTCAGTAAAACATGTACATCCAACAAGGACAGAGACTGTCAGTTGATTCCTTTGTGTTCTACTGCAGCCTCCTAGAGTGTTCTAAAGAACAACTAGAGCGCTAACAGTCCTACTTATTACAAAGGTATGGCACATCTGAAGCCATCTTGATTGGAATAAAGTGGTAACTCTTAAAACATTTAATTTAAAAAGAAACAACATGAGGGGGTATATTTTGCCATAGAAAGTATGATTAGTGCTGCAGAATGAAAAATTAGGGCACATTTTGAGTGACTTCTCAAATCCTTTTCTATTTCATTAAAACATTCTGACATGCAGTCTCCCAAAATGGCCACCAGAGACAAAAGAGCCCAAATGTAGCCCAAATATCACCCAGATGTAGCCCAAGTATAGCCCAATGACAGAATGTCCCAGAGTGTTCTAAAGAACAACTAGAGCGCTAACAGTCCTACTTATTACAAAGGTATGGCACACCTGAAGCCATCTTGATTGGAATAAAGTGGTAACTCTTAAAACATTTAATTTAAAAAGAAACAACATGAGGGGGTATATTTTGCCATAGAAAGTATGATTAGTGCTGCAGAATGAAAAATTAGGGCACATTTTGCGTGACTTCTCAAATCCTTTTCTATTTCATTAAAACATTCTGACATGCAGTCTCCCAAAATGGCCACCAGAGACAAAAGAGCCCAAATGTAGCCCAAATATCACCCAGATGTAGCCCAAGTATAGCCCAATGACAGAATGTCCCAGAGTGTTCTAAAGAACAACTAGAGCGCTAACAGTCCTACTTATTACAAAGGTATAGCACACCTGGAGCCATCGTGATGGGAATAAAGTGGTAACTCTTAAAACATTTAATTTAAAAAGGAACAAAATGAGGGGTATATTATGCAATAGAAGGTATTATTAGTGCTGCAGAAAGAAAAATTAGGGCACATTTTGAGTGACTTTTCAAATCCTCTTCTATTTCATTAAAAAATTCTGACATGCAGTCTCCCAAAATGGCCACCAGAGACAAAAGAGCCCAAATGTAGCCCAAATATCACCCAGATGTAGCCCAAGTATAGCCCAATGACAGAATGTCCCAGAGTGTTCTAAAGAACAACTAGAGCGCTAACAGTCCTACTTATTACAAAGGTATGGCACACCTGAAGCCATCTTGATTGGAATAAAGTGGTAACTCTTAAAACACTCAATTTAAAAAGGAACAACATGAGGGGGTTAATTTTGCCATAGAAAGTATGATTAGTGCTTCAGAAAGAAAAATTAGGGATCATTTTGAGTGACTTCTCAAATCCTCTTCTATTTCATTAAAACAATTCTGACATGCAGACTGAAACATGCACTTTGAATACCAGCAGCAGACGTCCCTGGTGAGCAGTAGCTTTACTACAGTGATCTAATGTGCAACTAGAGTGCTAACATCCAGAATTTATGGCAAATGTGTGACACATCTGAATGCCTTCTTGATGGAACCAAAGTAAACAAGCATTGAAAATGCAATAGATCTCGCCCTCGTTTAAGTTAAAGCCATTCTGTTTGTAATGAGGTGGCTTTTTAGCTTTGCTTTTATTAGTGTTTTTTCAACTTTCATGTAAATAACATGCATCTGTATGCATATAAGTATATGTATGCATGCATTTATGTTTGTATTTATATAGATATACAGATGATATATGTTTATATATGTATGTATATATATATATTCACTGAAAAAACCATAGGTTATAGACCATATATAGTTAGGAATTAGCATTTACAAAACCTTGAAAATTCACTGAAAAAACCATAGGTTATAGACCATATATAGTTAGGAATTAGCATTTACAAAACCTTGAAAATTCACTGAAAAAACCATAGGTTATAGACCATATATAGTTAGGAATTCGCATTTACAAAACCTTATTTTACTCACACAAAACCATTGAAATTCCATATATAGTTAGTTGCACTAACTATATATCGCGCACCCGCAATCCACTGCTGATGATGTCACATATTACATCATTCATGACATGGTCAGTGACATCACTGATGACATCACTGATGACATCTCAAATGACATCACTGATGACATCACTGATGACAACATCCAGTGACTGTATGTTTCTGTAAAGTTAAAATATGTCTTACATATTGAAGAATGAGTGGATGTATAAGTGTCTGGATGAAGGATTTAGTAGGTGCATGACTGACTGTATGAGTGAGTGATTAAATGTGTCTCACTGAGTGCATGGGTTAGTGACTAAACTGTCTTAATTTGTGCATCATTATGTCTGTTGTTCTGTAAACTGTTGCAAGTGTTGATAAGTAGCTATATGAGTAACTATATGGGTTATTGATTGGTTGCCCAAGTATTTGTATGGGAGACTGAGTGTGTGTGTGGGTGGCTGGGAGGTGTATGACTCTGTGCATAGATGTGTGAGCAGTTGATTCACTAGATGTATGGTTTCAAAAGTGCATGTGGAAACAGCTGTATGGGCGGTTGACTGTGTGCATGAGTGTATTGGTGAGTGAATGGATATCTCAGTGCTACATGTCAAAGTAAGTACATATGTAAAACACAGTACATGTGAGAGTTGACATATATAAATAACTGTGCATAAGAGCCAGTGAATGTGTGAGTGGCTGTATGGATCATTGTGAACTTGTATCAGGGAATGTATAAGAGAGTAAATATGTGTTAGTATGTTTGAATAAGTAAAGTTTGTATAACTGTATAGTTGAGGAAATGGAGGTGTGATTGATTCTTTGCATGACTGACTAGGTGTGTGAGTAACTCCATGGATGAGTGACAGTCTGTGAGTGTCTGTTTACACTGATTGTATCTAAGGTTATATTAGAGTCTGAAGAGGTTCATCGTATTATCACATGAATGATATCATCAGTGATGTGATCAGTAATGTCAAATGAGATGTCATCAGTGATGTCATCAGTGATGTCATTTGAGATGTCATCAGTGATGTCATTTGAGATGTCATCAGTGATGTCATCAGTGATGTCACTGACCATGTCATGAATGATGTAATATGTGACATCATCAGCAGTGGATTGCGGGTGCGCGATATATAGTTAGTGCAACTAACTATATATGGAATTTCAATGGTTTTGTGTGAGTAAAATAAGGTTTTGTAAATGCGAATTCCTAACTATATATGGTCTATAACCTATGGTTTTTTCAGTGAATATATATATATATATAGTTAGAATCTAGTTTCCTTAGGAAAAACGTTTTCTGACTTGTCTATAACTTCGGCACCGGATGACAAATCATCAAGACATTTTCTAAAAAGAAAAATTGCCACTATGATTCTTGTTGCACATGAAAAGTTTATGGGTGATCTGTCAAGCGGGGCTGAGCAAAAGGCGGGGTCAAAAAAGTTTGTTTCCCATGTTAATTCCTGCAGAGATTTTAATCATGACAGTAGCTCAAACTGCTGAGCTTTTGTTATTAGGTGTAAATCCGTTCAAAAGTTTTCAGATATTAAAGGGATTGTAAATCTGAATATATAGGGACATGGATCCTTCACAACCCAAATGCAGTGCATCGCGGATCTGAGCACCGGGGGCAATGATGTTATTGACTGCTCGGAATTAAAATAAAACTTTGCGGCTTCTATTTTGTATACTGGAACCGTGTCTTGGGGGATGATGTATGAAGGCAGAAAGTATAGAAAGGTTCAGGGCATGGGTACCCGGACCCCATGGATTTTTTTGTTGTTGTGTAAAAGAGACCATTTATGAGTTTTAAAAAGCTGTAAGTTGGATTTTTTTCCACAGGGACGGAGTCGCGACTCCATCATGTCACTCAGCACCCCCACCCCTGTGTAACTTCGTGCTGGAGTTGCGAACTTTGGGATTAAAAAAGAAAGCAATGTTTGAAATGCGGTGACACCTAATACTTATACAGTTTTATACACACTCATAGACCCACAGAGGCGCTTATTCATTCACACACTCGGCCACTCAGAAGGTTGTGAACCCATTCACAGACCCACTCATGCACCCACTCACAGACTTTCTCAGACATTTATGCACTCAGATAGTCACACATGTACTTACAAACCTACTCAGTGACTCATGCACTACCTCACCGACCCTCTCAGAGATTTATGCAGTCATTCACAAATCCACTCAGATATTGCGCACCTGCTATCAGAGCCACTCAGAGACTTATGCATCCACTGACAGACCCACTCAGACTCATGCACCCTTTCCCAGGCCCACTGAGAGACTCATGCACCCACTCACAGACCCACACAGACACTAATTCACTCACTCACAGACCTGCTCAGAGACTTACAAACCCAATCAAAGACCTACTCAGAAATTCACGCACCCACTCACAGACCCACTCAGACACCCATGCAGGTACTCACAGACCCACTGAGAGACTTATAAACACACTCACAGACCTACTCAAAGACTCACGCACTCACTCACAGACCCACTCAGAGACTCATAAATCCACTGACAGATCCACTGAGAGACTCATGCACCCATTCACAGACCAACTCAGACACTTATGCATGCACTCAAAGACCCACTCAGAGACTTATGTCCCCAGTCATAAACCTACTCAGATACCTATGAATCCACTGACAGACTCCCTTAGCGATGGGTTCGTGAATACATTTTTAAGAAAAATTAAATGTAAGAAGTTTATATACTTGGCCTAGTTGACATTTGAATTATGTTACTAACCCTTAAACTGATTTTACACTACATATAAACCATTTCTGACATATGCTATAGCTTACATGCCAACATTTTAGAAGAGAAAAGTAGAATTCCTGAGTACATTCATAACTCCATCGAATAAACAAACACTAACTTCGGTAAAGTACAAATTATCCAAGTGTGCTTTCTCTCCAGTTCCACCGTATAAAGTTATACGGTGAAGTCGCTTGAGGAACAATCATATTCACAAATTAGACCATTAGGTCACTGGTGACATTTTCTCAATGTCCTTAACACAGCTGTGGTACAGGAGATGCACTATACATTCACCTAACGAGGTAGCACTTACTAATTACCAAGTAGAAAGTACTCCATTTAGGTAGGGGTGTTGCATAAAATGGTGACTTCTTTTTAGATAAATACACAGGGCGGGAGTCATTCTGCCACAATGCTCATTTCACACAAATAAAACCTCAACAGAAAGCACTTACAGATATAAACAAAGCATGTGCCAATGTTAAAGCTCCATTTCTGTAAAATACTAATCATCCTAACTTCGTACTCATGGCCAAGGCAAAGCAAGTGCGTTTTCTCTGCATTTCCACTGAAATGTTTTTTTATAATTTGTGATGGATGTGTTTTCATCATTGCTTTTCTCAAACGCAATATCTCACATACTTTCTGTGATGAGGTTCTTATGATCTGCTGCTGGGAGAAGAGATCATGTTCCAAGCTTTTAAACACTAGACATATGTAAACTTGCCTTTAAGCCCAACCCGTTTAATCCCTCCCCATATAAATTAGCGGTATGCAATATATCCCGCCCTTTTTCCAGGATGATGTACAGCTTACTAAAAGGGCCCCCAAGTTTGGTTCCTGATAATATTGGACATGGGGTCTTGATGCCTAATAATATGATTGTATCTCCACCAAAGAATAACTTACTTCTGTAAACTATTAACCATCCAAGAGTGTTTTGTCTGCAGTTCCACCTTCTAAAGTTATCTGTTGAAGACATTCGAGTAACAATCACATTGGGAGTCTTGCAGACACACAAGGTCCCTGGAGACATTACCTCTGCATTCTTTTAGACAACATGTAGTGTAGTAGAAGCACTATACATTTACCCAAAAGGGTAGCACTTACTAACATGCCAGTAGAAAGTACTCCAGTTAGGTAGAGCTGTTGTACAAGATAGTGATCTTTTCTTGCATAAATACACAGGGCAGGATTCATTATAGCAATATGCTCATTTCACAGAAATTAAACCTGAACAGATTACAGTTAGGAAATAAACATTTTAAAAAGTTGAAACCACTGAAAAAAACAAAGGTTACAGGAACAATGAGGTTAGGGAATAGAATTTAAAAAACCTTAGAAATTCACTGAAAAAAAACAAAGGTTACACAGATGTTATAGTTAGGAAATCCATTTAAAAAAACTTTGAAATTCACAGAAAAAATCAAAGGTTACAGGGACGTTATAGTTAGGCTCATATTTCACTGATGCAAAACCAGTGACATTCAGCAGTTATACTTATCTGAGATAACTATAAGTTACACCCTCTCAGTGCACTGCTTCTTACCTCATATAATACTTCACTTTTGACATGGTCAGGAACATCATTCATGACATCACTGATGACATCTCAAATGACATCACTGTGAATATCACTGATGACATCATCCACAGAATCACTCACACCCCATACAAATGCTTGTACTCCCACTCACACACCCACACAACCACTCACATACCCATTCACAGACCATTACAAGTACTCACAAAACCACTCACTCCTCCATAGAACCACTCACACATCCACTCACTCACTCATACAGCCACTCACACAAACATTCACCCACCTATACAGCCACTCACCTACAGAATAAGTCACTCACCTATATAGACACTTGAATTTTGTTTAATATCTCTGCATCTATTGACCAGATGTATACCAAATCAGAAAAAGGCACTTCCCTGGACCAATATCTACTTTTCTGCCACATTTGGTATAATTCCATTAAGCAGTTTGGGCTGTAGCCATGTCTAATATTCCAATGGGAATTAACATTGGGAAAAGGCATTTTGGGACAATCCCTTTTTCACAGCCCCTGCTTGATGGATTGCCCCAAAACTCTCAAGACAGCAGTTCAAGGGAGGGTCAAACTAGTTTTGAAAATTTCGCAAGGATTTGTCAAACGACACAAAAGTTATTGGCAAATAAAAAAGCACTGTTCCTTTGAAAACTACATTCTAACTATAACTACCTACTGGCAACCGCAAGTAGGTAATATATATATATATATATTCCAACACAATCGACTCGGTTGAGAAAAAAAACGGCAAGCACTCAGGTGTCCATTTCACAGATGGTTTATTGCAAACCCCTCACCCCCGACAGACGCGTTTTGCCTTGCGGCTTCGTCAGTGTCAGTTTGTGTGCAAACAGTGCCGCCATTTTAACCATCAAAGCAACCACGAAATTTCATCAACATAGAAAAGGTACTAGAATGCAAGTGTTACGAATGCAGCAGCCATATGTAAGCGTATATGTACAATTTCATTTCAATGGGTTAAATGGCAATATAATAAAGTGCTCAAGTGCTCTATTTAAAAAAAACATACAACAACAAACATTAATAAAAAAGGAATACATGCTTAGTACAGTAACGGGGACATTAACTTTTGAAGAAATATGACATTGTTTCTCAGTTGTTATGCCATATCGTCCTGACTACTCTTCAAAAGGAGATGTGGACCTAGGTCCCTGATGTTAATATCGACATCAATACTTTTTCTTATGATGTTGTATTTATTTGAATTTATATAAATTAATGTCCCTATTATGTCAATTATGTAGCCCTGTATGGGCAAAGCTTGTCATTTTATTTCTTATTGTTTCGAACAGTCTAATATTACAGGTTGATGTTACATGGTGAGTAATGCTCTATATTGCAGACTCATCACTCCGTACAGATAGGCTAGTCCCAGAACTCCTGTCTACATGATCCCATGTAGGAATTAGAGGTGTACCCACATCTCCTCATCGTTATTCAGTCCCCAAGGGGCTCTGGTTTTCAAATCGATGATGTACTTCAATTCTAAAATCCGGAGTGCCTTGACCCTATCTCCTCCCCGCTCTTGACGCTCTGCCTGATCTTTGCGATAAAAACGTAATAAGTCCCTATTGCTCTGGTGGAACTGTGAGAAATGGCGAGCTACTGGCTAAGTTTTATCCTTCTTGGTAATGGCACGCATGTGCTCCAGTATTCTTAATTTGGTAGGGTTAATCGTGCTCCCTATATGCCGTTTTTTACTAGGGCACTCAAGGCAGTAAATCGTGTAGTCCGAATTACAATTTAGAAACTTTTTGATCTCTCTTGTGGGTTTTACCTCATCTGGTCTTCCTGGGCAGTTCGTAACCTTTTTACTACTTTTGCAGGCTTTGCAGCGTGAACAAGGTAAAAATTCCTTTACATTAGATAGCTTGTTTGTCTGCAATTTTGAAGAGAAATGGCTGTGGACTAAATGATCCCACAAAGGTTGGCACCGTCGGTATGTTATTAGTGGTCTTTCCGGAAGATGTTTCTTGAGCACATTGTCTGTTGTTAGAATGTGCCAATTTTTCTTAAAGATGTGTACCACCTCCCCTGACTTAGTATTGTAATTAGTGACCATTCTAGTTGGCTCTTCATTCTTAGGCACTGATTTGACCGTCAGGAGATCCCTCCTGTTGATCTTTGCTGCCTTGTCTGCTGCTTGATTGAATAGGTTCTTGGAGTATCCCCTTATCTGAAATCTTATACTCACTTCCTTCCTGGCCGGTTGATAGTCTCCATCTGCCGAGCAATTACGCTTAAGTGTGTAGGAGTTCGCCATAGGGGACATTCCGTACTAAGCTTTTTGGGTGGTGGCTCGCCGCGTGCAACACGGCGTTCCCCGCCGTAGGTTTTCTATACAATCTGGTCTGGAGAACGTCGTTGTCTACAAAGATCTCCAGATCCAGGTAGCAGACAGTTGTGGGGCTTATCGTACTGGTGAATCTGGGATTCCAATCGTTGTTGTTTAACGCTGCGATGTATTCCTCAGCCGAGGCACGGTCGCCGCGCCAGACGACAAAAAAAATAAAAAAAATTATATATATATATATATATATATATATATATATATATATATATATATATATATATATATATATATATATATATATATAATTTTTTGATGTGATCAAGGCTACCGTGTTGTAGCGGAAACGCGTCATGCTGGGGACAGAAGAACAATAAACCACCTTTGAAGAAATTTGAGCGTTGTTTTGTGGTCTGTACCTACGTTTGCAGAATTGGAGTCCAGTGCCGATCAGTAGGAGTATGACGAACAGGCACGTGACCATTGGGTTTTAATTAACTGCTCACCTGTGATCAAGACGTCAGGGACGTCGAAACGCGTTAGGTAATGAGCTTGTTTGTACAGGATCTGACGAATAAATGTCAGCTGCACCATGAGACACTGTGGAGCTCTGTTCTGTTTGTGGCTGAACGCGCAGTTTACCAGGATCTCCGTTCCTGGCCGGAGCTCGCCCTGCAGGACCGGCGGCCCCCAGCAAAGCGGAGCTGTCTCTTACAATATTGAATGAGGGGGCATGGACCGCTCCTCGCACTTTGCCAGCTCAAAAGGACTTTCCGTGGCAATTTGGCTAAGGCGAGTGAGAAAGGGAGATAGGAGAGGGCACGCCTCTCCTTGGAACAGTGCAGATGCAGCAAGTATCGAATATCTTGGCACAACAACCGGCACTATGCTATGATAAAGAATGGCATTAACTGGGGACAGCACTGCAACTTTGGAAAAAACGCTATTAAGCAATATTTGGAAATAACTTGCATATCCCTTAAAGACTACGTTGATGCATTCTGGGGCCTGAAGTATGACGAACAGGCACGTGACCATTGGGTTTTAATTAACTGCTCACCTGTGATCAAGACGTCAGGGACGTCGAAACGCGTTAGGTAATGAGCTTGTTTGTACAGGATGTGACGAATAAATGTCAGCTGCACCATGAGACACTGTGGAGCTCTGTTCTGTTTGTGGCTGAACGCGCAGTTTACCAGGATCTCCGTTCCTGGCCGGAGCTCGCCCTGCAGGACCGGCGGCCCCCAGCAAAGCGGAGCTGTCTCTTACAATATGTATATATATATATATATATATATGAAATAACTCCCTTCCACGAAAGAACGGACAGAGGCCAAAGGGGATTTCCAAGGAGAAAGCAGGTTTAATTGGCAAACAAAGCAACGCAGCAATCAGGCGTATGCATTTCGGCGAGTAGCCTTCCTCAGCGCCCTGCGTTGCGTGGTCAGCTTCTCTGAATAGTCCCACAGCTGCACCCCTTCAATTATAGGTCCGAAGGCTCCTCCCCCCAAGCAGGTTCAGCTCGCCTGATGGCTTCCGAAAAAAGTTTGTCGGACTCCAACTCCCAGAGTGCACCATGTAAGTGCTACTGGGCTGGCGGTGTAGGGGAAGCTGGAAAGTCGGCTGGAGCAAAGTCCGGGTGGTGCAGGTGGGAGATGAGGCTGCACGCAGGGGTCTGTCAACGTCCCTCCACCCCTCCTTGGGTCCCCTCGGTCCGCTGCTGCCTCGCAGTTCAGGTAAGCAAAAGGGCAGGGACAGCCATGTAGCATAGCGTCCTGTCGGAGGTCAAATACCTCACTCCGCCCGTGCTTGTGCTGTGCTGGAAGGCGGACACTGGATTATCCGGTCCCCCGGAACATAACCTCGCTGAGCCCAGCGTGCCAGTTAACGTCCAGGTCTCTTCTGCAGCGGGGCCATCTGGAATGTTCCTCTGGCTGGAACATATACATGAAATAACTCCCTTCCACGAAAGAACGGACAGAGGCCAAAGGGGATTTCCAAGGAGAAAGCAGGTTTAATTGGCAAACAAAGCAACGCAGCAATCAGGCGTATGCATTTCGGCGAGTAGCCTTCCTCAGCGCCCTGCGTTGCGTGGTCAGCTTCTCTGAATAGTCCCACAGCTGCACCCCTTCAATTATAGGTCCGAAGGCTCCTCCCCCCAAGCAGGTTCAGCTCGCCTGATGGCTTCCGAAAAAAGTTTGTCGGACTCCAACTCCCAGAGTGCACCATGTAAGTGCTACTGGGCTGGCGGTGTAGGGGAAGCTGGAAAGTCGGCTGGAGCAAAGTCCGGGTGGTGCAGGTGGGAGATGAGGCTGCACGCAGGGGTCTGTCAACGTTCCTCCACCCCTCCTTGGGTCCCCTCGGTCCGCTGCTGCCTCGCAGTTCAGGTAAGCAAAAGGGCAGGGACAGCCATGTAGCATAGCGTCCTGTCGGAGGTCAAATACCTCACTCCGCCCGTGCTTGTGCTGTGCTGGAAGGCGGACACTGGATTATCCGGTCCCCCGGAACATAACCTCGCTGAGCCCAGCGTGCCAGTTAACGTCCAGGTCTCTTCTGCAGCGGGGCCATCTGGAATGTTCCTCTGGCTGGAACATATACATGAAATAACTCCCTTCCACGAAAGAACGGACAGAGGCCAAAGGGGATTTCCAAGGAGAAAGCAGGTTTAATTAGCAAACAAAGCAACGCAGCAATCAGGCGTATGCATTTCGGCGAGTAGCCTTCCTCAGCGCCCTGCGTTGCGTGGTCAGCTTCTCTGAATAGTCCCACAGCTGCACCCCTTCAATTATAGGTCCGAAGGCTCCTCCCCCCAAGCAGGTTCAGCTCGCCTGATGGCTTCCGAAAAAAGTTTGTCGGACTCCAACTCCCAGAGTGCACCATGTAAGTGCTACTGGGCTGGCGGTGTAGGGGAAGCTGGAAAGTCGGCTGGAGCAAAGTCCGGGTGGTGCAGGTGGGAGATGAGGCTGCACGCAGGGGTCTGTCAACGTCCCTCCACCCCTCCTTGGGTCCCCTCGGTCCGCTGCTGCCTCGCAGTTCAGGTAAGCAAAAGGGCAGGGACAGCCATGTAGCATAGCGTCCTGTCGGAGGTCAAATACCTCACTCCGCCCGTGCTTGTGCTGTGCTGGAAGGCGGACACTGGATTATCCGGTCCCCCGGAACATAACCTCGCTGAGCCCAGCGTGCCAGTTAACGTCCAGGTCTCTTCTGCAGCGGGGCCATCTGGAATGTTCCTCTGGCTGGAACATATACATGAAATAACTCCCTTCCACGAAAGAACGGACAGAGGCCAAAGGGGATTTCCAAGGAGAAAGCAGGTTTAATTGGCAAACAAAGCAACGCAGCAATCAGGCGTATGCATTTCGGCGAGTAGCCTTCCTCAGCGCCCTGCGTTGCGTGGTCAGCTTCTCTGAATAGTCCCACAGCTGCACCCCTTCAATTATAGGTCCGAAGGCTCCTCCCCCCAAGCAGGTTCAGCTCGCCTGATGGCTTCCGAAAAAAGTTTGTCGGACTCCAACTCCCAGAGTGCACCATGTAAGTGCTACTGGGCTGGCGGTGTAGGGGAAGCTGGAAAGTCGGCTGGAGCAAAGTCCGGGTGGTGCAGGTGGGAGATGAGGCTGCACGCAGGGGTCTGTCAACGTCCCTCCACCCCTCCTTGGGTCCCCTCGGTCCGCTGCTGCCTCGCAGTTCAGGTAAGCAAAAGGGCAGGGACAGCCATGTAGCATAGCGTCCTGTCGGAGGTCAAATACCTCACTCCGCCCGTGCTTGTGCTGTGCTGGAAGGCGGACACTGGATTATCCGGTCCCCCGGAACATAACCTCGCTGAGCCCAGCGTGCCAGTTAACGTCCAGGTCTCTTCTGCAGCGGGGCCATCTGGAATGTTCCTCTGGCTGGAACATATACATGAAATAACTCCCTTCCACGAAAGAACGGACAGAGGCCAAAGGGGATTTCCAAGGAGAAAGCAGGTTTAATTGGCAAACAAAGCAACGCAGCAATCAGGCGTATGCATTTCGGCGAGTAGCCTTCCTCAGCGCCCTGCGTTGCGTGGTCAGCTTCTCTGAATAGTCCCACAGCTGCACCCCTTCAATTATAGGTCCGAAGGCTCCTCCCCCCAAGCAGGTTCAGCTCGCCTGATGGCTTCCGAAAAAAGTTTGTCGGACTCCAACTCCCAGAGTGCACCATGTAAGTGCTACTGGGCTGGCGGTGTAGGGGAAGCTGGAAAGTCGGCTGGAGCAAAGTCCGGGTGGTGCAGGTGGGAGATGAG
Organism: Lissotriton vulgaris; assembly: GCF_964263255.1. Taxonomy (NCBI): domain Eukaryota; kingdom Metazoa; phylum Chordata; class Amphibia; order Caudata; family Salamandridae; genus Lissotriton; species Lissotriton vulgaris. The sequence goes on from NW_028255126.1 coordinate 154,645, forward strand.
GCTGCACGCAGGGGTCTGTCAACGTCCCTCCACCCCTCCTTGGGTCCCCTCGGTCCGCTGCTGCCTCGCAGTTCAGGTAAGCAAAAGGGCAGGGACAGCCATGTAGCATAGCGTCCTGTCGGAGGTCAAATACCTCACTCCGCCCGTGCTTGTGCTGTGCTGGAAGGCGGACACTGGATTATCCGGTCCCCCGGAACATAACCTCGCTGAGCCCAGCGTGCCAGTTAACGTCCAGGTCTCTTCTGCAGCTGGGCCATCTGGAATGTTCCTCTGGCTGGAACATATACATGAAATAACTCCCTTCCACGAAAGAACGGACAGAGGCCAAAGGGGATTTCCAAGGAGAAAGCAGGTTTAATTGGCAAACAAAGCAACGCAGCAATCAGGCGTATGCATTTCGGCGAGTAGCCTTCCTCAGCGCCCTGCGTTGCGTGGTCAGCTTCTCTGAATAGTCCCACAGCTGCACCCCTTCAATTATAGGTCCGAAGGCTCCTCCCCCCAAGCAGGTTCAGCTCGCCTGATGGCTTCCGAAAAAAGTTTGTCGGACTCCAACTCCCAGAGTGCACCATGTAAGTGCTACTGGGCTGGCGGTGTAGGGGAAGCTGGAAAGTCGGCTGGAGCAAAGTCCGGGTGGTGCAGGTGGGAGATGAGGCTGCACGCAGGGGTCTGTCAACGTCCCTCCACCCCTCCTTGGGTCCCCTCGGTCCGCTGCTGCCTCGCAGTTCAGGTAAGCAAAAGGGCAGGGACAGCCATGTGGCATAGCGTCCTGTCGGAGGTCAAATACCTCACTCCGCCCGTGCTTGTGCTGTGCTGGAAGGCGGACACTGGATATATATTCACTGAAAAACCATAGGTTTCAGGTCATATATAGTTAGGAATTAGCATTTAAAAAAACCATTGAAATTGCCCCTATATAGTTAGTTGTACTAACTATATTTCGCGCACCCGCAATCCACTGCTGATGATGTCACATATTACATCATTCATGACATGGTCAGTGACATCACTGATGACATCTCAAATGACATCACTGATGACATCACTGATGACATCATCCAGTGACTGTGTGTTTCTGTAAAGTTTAAATATGTTTTACATATTGAAGAATGAGTGGATGCATAATTGTCTGGATGAAAGATTTAGTAGGTACATGACTGACTGTATGAGTGAGTGATTAAATGTGTCTTACTGAATGCATGGGTTAGTGACTAAACTGTCTGAATGTATGCATCAGTATGTCTGTTGTTGTGTAAGCTACTGCATGTGTTGATCAGTAGCTATATGTAGCTATATGAGTGGCTATATGTGTTATTGATTGGTTACAGAGTATTTGTATGGGAGACTGAGTTTGTGTGTGGGTAGCTGGCAGATATAAATGACTATACATAACAGCCACTGATTATGCGAGTGGCTGTATGGATCATTGTGTTCTTGTATCAGTAATTGTATAACAAAGTAAGTATGTGTTAGTATATGTTTGAATGAGTAAGGTGTTGTGTGTATAACTGTATAGTTGAGGAAATGAAAGTGTGATTGATTCTTTGCATGACTGACTAGATGTGTGAGTAACTCCATGGATGAGTGGCAGAGTGTGAGTGACTGTATAGGTGTTTGAGTGCAGATGATAGTGTTGTATTGATGAGTGACTGTTTGTATGAGTGATTCTATGGGTGAATGAGTGAATGTGTGTGTAGACCTAGGAATCAGTGAGTGCGTATGTAGTAACTGGTATTGGTGTGTCAATGGTTTCAAGAATGGTAGTCTGTGTTTAACACTGGGTGTATCAAAGGTTATATTAGAGTGTGAAGAGGTGCATCGTATTATCACATGAATGATATCATCAGTGATGTGATCATTAATGTCAATTGAGATGTCATAAGTGATGTCATCAGTGATGTCATTTGACATTTGACAACTAACTATATAGGAGCAATTTCAATGGTTTTTTAAATGCTAATTCCTAACTATATATGACCTGAAACCTATGTTTTTTTCAGTGAATTTGCAAGGTTTTTTATATGCTAATTCCTAACTATATATGACCTGAAACCTATGGTTTTTTCAGTGAATTTGCAAGGTTTTTTCAAATGCTAATACCTAACTATTTATGACCTGAAACCAATGTTTATTTTAGTGAATTTGCAAGTTTTTTAAAATGCTAATACCTAACTATGTAAGGCTTGAAACCTATGGTTTATTCAGTGAATATATATATTTAATCTAATATATATATAGTTTTATTTTCAATTTTTTTTTTTATATGATTACATGGTCCGCGCACCGTGAGTGCTCCATAAGCACACCGTAAACGCTCTGTGCTCTTACCCCGACAAATTTTTTAAGTTTCAAATAACATAGTATCTACGTTTTTAACGTAGATTTTAAAGTTAGACAATATCTGCTTAAACTTAGAAAATGTTTTTTAAAAACTTTTAACAACAGTATATTACTTTTTTGAGTAGTAACAAATCTCGCGAAGGTACGTCGCACGTGCACGCTACGTAAGAGCACCATCTGCGCACCGTAAAAGTTTCGAGCTCTTACCCCGAAAGTTTTATAAACTTTAAATCGTTATATCTACGTATTCATTGCACAATATAAAGGTACACATTATCTGGGATAATAAAGAACATGTTAGTTTAAAATTTTAAAGACCATATATAACTTTAGGCAATTATAAATCTCGCGAGGGTACGTAATACTTAAACGCATTGTAAGATGATGTCAGTGCTCCGTAAATAGAGCGTGGATGAATCTTCTAATTGATTCCTCTTGATTGATAAAACTTGCTTATGAAGTCTTTGTTTGCGGTTATTGGTAGGCATAATCTATTATGACTCTGTAGATATTTACAATCTGTTGAAAAGAAAAATATGACATATTATAGACCACTACCAACATAGCACATATCAATTACATTAACTAAACAATATAAACACGAGTTCACATCTCTCTTTGTGTGTCTCATATCACTCTCTGCCTGCACCATCTCCGTCTTTCCATGCCTCATCTCACTCTCTCCTTCCACCATATCTCTGTTTGTATGTGTGTGTCATATCAATCTCTGCCTACACCATCTGTCTGTTTGTGTGTGTGTCTCATCTCACTTTCTGTGTCTAAAATGATTTACCATGTTAAATGATTTTTCCTGAAATGTGTGGCTATAATCTTTTTCAGAAGGGTCACACTGAGTGTGTATGTGAATTAAGGAATTATATTTTCATCTTTTTCCATAATGTTAGCTGTGTGTGCTAACAATTTGTATCTTTTAGCTTACAGGGTAGACTTCTTTTTAAAGTGTTTATCATGCTTAAATTGAATGCTGGTACAGAGAGAGTGCTAATAGTTTAATATGGCTTGTAAATATGCTCCTTTTTAGGGCTCGGCCTACGTCACCACTTCATCAGAAGTGGGGTGGAGCTCCGAGCCTTTTTTACGGGGCTCAGAATAGTGAAGTAAAAATTCCTCAGTGCGCAAGATTTTTCGGTCGTTTTTTTTGCCATCTGCATGGTAATTAGTCCTCGCGGTGCTGTTTTCTAGTAGCCTTCACGCAATAGGCCATATGGATTTCAGTTTCGGCACTTCCTGCATATTCTGTGCGGTTATGCGCAGGGGAGTGTAATAAATTTTCAATTACGAGCTGTCAGGGTGCCGCGGTAATAGAATCCAGATGGTCGGGGCGCGTTCACCAGTCTGCAGTGAGTTTGGTGGGCGCGCGTTCGTCTGCATCCTTTCATGAGTAAGTGTTGACCTTTGAAGAGCAGGCTTGTTTTACAATAGGAACTGCGAAAGCGATCGCTTTCACTGTTGCTTGTTTTCTTTTACCACCTAAAGGAATTGTGGAAAGTGGTCAAAGTTTCCCGGAGGACGGGAGCCCTCCCTGTCCCAAATAAAAGCCTCGAGGGGCCCGCTAAGCCTTGACCATGCCATCACACTAAATCCGTCTGGTCCAGTGCCTGCTGCCTGCCCTCTTCCTGCACGGTAAGCATGCGCCTACTCACGTGCTTCTGTGTGTCTCTTGAACACTCGTACAGCTGGCTGCAGTGACCAGTAGAGTTTTGCAACTCATGGGATGAAAGGGTGAGTCCAAGAAAGGAGGAGCAGGACCTCTGGAGATGCAGTCCTTTGCCCTGCAGATTGCAGATCTCTTAAAGTGACGCACTGTACCACTTGGCTGCCTCTGATGCATATTACTTAGGGTTCTTTCCTCGCCAATGAACACCTTGCTTCACCCCGAGTTAGGGAATAACTTTGCGGGGAGCAAAGGCCACACACTGGCTCCGGGGCTGTGTCACTAGAAGTCGACGAGCACGTTTAAGGCCAGGTTTAGGCACTTAGGCGCGTCTTTCTTCCGGGATGCCTGCGCCTAGACAGCGGTGGTAGGATGGGGCCTCCCATGGGAGCCCGGCAGGGGTTAGTGCCACGAGCCGCTCCGGGCATCCACAAACAGCTATAGTTCATATGAGAGCAACTTGTGCGCTGAAGTTTCTCACTCTCCCTCGGGTCCTTTCCACACCTGACCCTCTGGGCCTGGCAGGTAGGCTCCCGTTTCTTTTAGTAACTCCTCCGGGACTATTGTTTTCAGTTTCCATTTTAATATTTCAAAACAGCGCTTTGAAAGAAATTCCCCGACACTGCGCTTGACATATCAATGGCAGATTGTGTGCTATGTATGCACGTGGCCATTCTCCCTTGTTCTACCGTCCCACTTGTAAAATTGGGAACCAGCTGCCTTTGGATGTGTCAAGAGGCGATGTAGTTGAATGTGGGCGCTATCTGCAAAAGATAAACAAACACGCAATGCAGGCTTACCTTCAACCTTATGTGAATAAAAAAACAGCAGATGTGGTGACAGCGTGCTTCCCATTTCAAAGAGACTTCAAGCAGTCATCGTCGCTTCCAGCACCCCTCGGAGCGCTAGACATCGGTGGCTGTCGGTTTCGAGATTATAATTAAAAGCTTTCTTTCACAATCCTCGCTGTACAATTTGTTCTAACTTGGCTGTCCTTGAAGCACCGCAGACACATTTCTGCGCTCAGGTGTGTATGCGGGGCGAGGTGCAGGGTTGTGTGTGTCAAAGGGCATTCTTGGCCAGCATAGAGCAGCTAGGGCTCACCAAGTGCTGTGCCTGGGGAGAGAACTGCACAGACCGATCAGACAACGAAAGATAAATTCTGCTTTTATTAATGTGGCATCTTTGCCACATAATGCAATATCTCATGCCGAGTGGGATGTTGGGGAATAGCACAGTACGGTAATGTGTACCATATATAATTCTCTAGTTTTCCAGAAAACAAATACATCTCTTGGGTCAGTTTCTCGTGTCAGAAGGTCTAATCGTGATGGACGGAGAGAATGGAGAAGCTTTCTGTGGAGTGTTACCTGCACCTGTTGTCACAGCGCTGCAACAACGATTGGCTGCTGCACAAAGCGCTATCTAAGAAATGCACTACCATTTTAAAGAGTCTTTTTGAGGGTCTTGGGCGATGCATGTCGTCGCTGCTATGTTTTCAGATATACCCTTTTAATGCTCTTGGTGGTCCCCAGCTCAGGCACAGGGCTGGCAAGGAAATCGCCACCCTCTGCCCGAGGAGCCGTTTCCATCTCTTGTGCCTCCACGCGAGACTGAGGTAGGGCAGGATGCCTGCACACTGCTGTCTCAACAAGAGTGGCAGTGCCAAGAATGCGTCTGCAATGGATAAAGTAAGCGGGTGACGCTGGAGAGCAGTTACGGCCTTTAATTAGAGTGAGGAAGTCAGGCAGGCAGGTAGCAACCTCGTTACTCCCGACTTCCATCCAGAAGTAAAACACAGTATATTTGTTTACTCTAGGTTTAATGTAGCACAAACTCCACCGGAAGGTATTGGAGCGCTTTACATGAGCACCAGTTACATTACACAGCGTCAGGTTCATTGTAGGCACGAGGGGATTACGTGATTTGTCCAGAATCACAGGATGTTGAGGCGATGCCGAGACTCGAACCCAATTCCCCTATTCCAGTGTGGGCAGCTCTGGTTGTTATGTCACATTCGCAGCACTTTGAGACACTGTCATGGTGTTAGGACGCCGAGCATCAAAGAAACGACACAGCAATTGATACCCAGAAGCACATTTTATTTCTTACAATATGTGTGTGCCAGGGACAAAGCTGCACATCTTGACAGGAAAGTGCTGCTGTTAAAAGTTGTTACAACAGCCAACAAAATGGCAATCACATTGTCAACACAGCATAAAGAATGGGAGCATAAAGATTGTACTACTGACTATCGAGCTATGCGTAGGTGGTACAAGAATACCACGGACATAGTATTGAAGGCCAAAATATCAAAAGGTAAGTGCATAAGGAGCAAGCATAGATTTACTATTCTTAACTCCACATCTACCTACCCTGAAGATATATATATCGTCAAGGTACATCGATGTGGTATTATGTATAGAAAATAGCTATTTACTTACCTTTCCCTATTTTAGATTCAATATTTTATCCTTGCCTTATGCCTCATTCGATATTATGGCTTTGATATTCAGGGTGCACACCGAGCAGAAGCCACTGCGAAGAACTGTCTTTTTCAGTGGAAAAAGGTACCTTCTATGAAGAAAAAAACCCTTGCACATAAACATTGGGCTGATGCTCTTCCTGATAAATATTATTAAAATAGCATACACTGCATGTGGCTTGTTTATGTACAGGCTTTCTGTGAGGTTCAGAAAACTCTTGAAACTGAACTTTCCAGGTTTAGCTTTATTTGAGCTTGTCGCGAAGCAAGGATTGTGGTGAAGTAAATTTGACACGGTTACTCCATGGACACTAACCTGCCATTTCCACCAATCAAACATTACCTTGCAACTGCGAGAGCTCACACACTATAAACTGACTCGATCACATGTAGCACACACTTCAAACTGACTCACCTCTAAGCGCTATCTAAGGAAGTACTAATCACACACATAGCACACACTGCTGCACGCCACACACTGCTGCACGCCACACACTGCTGCACGCCACCCACTGCTGCACGCCTCACACTGCTGCACGCCTCACACTGCTGCACGCCTCACACTGCTGCACGCCTCACACTGCTGCACGCCTCACACTGCTGCACGCACACACCAACACACACACACACACACAACCAGCCGTCGGTGCACACTTTCAACAGGCACACACAACACCAGCCGTCACTGCACACTTTCACCAGGCACACACACCACCAGTTGTCAGTGCACGCTTCCCCCATTCACACACACCTCCAGCCGGCAGTGCACACTTCCACCAGGCACACACACCACCAGCCATCAGTGCACAATTTCTACAGGCGCACACACCACCAGCCATCAGTACACACATCAATTGTTAACGCGTCCACAATTAACTATTGTAGCAATCGCAATATGGCACACTTTACTTTTAAACATATTCAGCTAAAACGCAGCATGACACCATTGCTACAATTCAAATCCAACCCACCTAATTCCACTACACACCACATGCATACACTCCATAACACATGGCGAAAAGACATTGCCATTTACAATGCCATTAGCTCACACTCAAATAAATCCGAGACCTATTGCATTTCCAATGCTTGTTTAGAAGTGCCTTGTGCAATCTTTAACATGGGTGGAAGCAGTGAATGTATGGCGAGGGATAGGAATAGCAGATATAAAACCATATGAAATGGTGTGAGAGATGCGTAAAGGATTTTACTAACGGCATCAATTGAGATACAATATACAAAAAAGAGGGGCATTTTTACAAGCCTCTTGCGCAATGTTTAACATGGATGCAAGCAGAAATATGCTCTTTTGCATTTTCAGAAAGCACCAATCATTTCTTAAGCTTCAAGTGCAGTGAATGTCCTCCTCTTTTTTTTCTAAACTGCAAGCTTTCCAAACTGCCATTTCATTTACAGCCCTCATCTGAGTACAACCAGATCTGCCTTGAACATGCTTTCAGTATGGTTTCTAGAACACAGATTTGTATTCTGGTCTAAAAGGTATGCAACAAACAGAGTATTTTTAAACCTTGATTTACCAAATGTGGATATTTTAAGGATTGGCCAGAGAGGATTGCGATGTCACCAATTGATACCATTGGTGAAATCGTTCATGCATCTCCCACATCCTGACCTCATAATTGTGCACTGTGGTGGAAATGACTTATGCACTTTGACTGGGGTTGGTCTGGAAATGCTATTGAAGGACATCTTTGGACAATTGATGTCACTTTTTCCTCAAACTGCCTTTGTCTATTCCAATATATGCCAAAGGCAAAAATGGAATTGGTCCAATCAATTTTGTCCGCAGATTAAGAAAGCAAGGAAACATGTAAATAAATCTGTTTCTGCATACATGAGAGACTATGGAAAGGGTTGTATATACAACAACAACTTGTGTTACAACATGCAAGGCATCTATAGGACAGATGGTGTACATTTCACCGATGAAGGGAACAAAGTCTTTCTCTGTAACATCAGACTCTGCGTTGGTACTTACTTGTAGGTACCAAAAAAAACACAATGAACACAACGGCTCTTTTAAGAGCCAACTAACATGTAAACACTCAAATATGATTTTTAACTTAATTTTTTTAATTAATTTTTACCGAGGTCCGCGCACCGAGCACTCACTGAGCACTCCCCGTGCGCGGACCTATCGTGTTTTCTGGTATTTTTTAAAAAATAAACATTATTTTTAACCTTAGGAGTCCTTGAAGAACCCCCTGAGAAGACCTAAGGGGTCAGGGACACTTTACCCTATCCCCTTCCCACGTTTTTAAGTTATATTTTTCACTCTCTTCTGAAACCACAAAATGGAGGCGAAAGGGATTGCGCACCGTGCATTCAGCGAGCACTCAAGGTGCGCGGACCTATTGGAATTTTTTTGAAAAAAAAATAAAAATAAATGGAAATGGACATCGTCTCCTCTGTAGATACCTTGAAGGTTGTAATGCAAGTTATTATGGTATATTGAATCCATACTGTAGTCTTTCAGGAAAGCAGAAACAGATTTGTTCACATGATTCCTTCTTTTCTCAATGTGTGGTCAGAATTGGCGCAGGAGGTCATGAGTTCCTACTCTGGTGAAACACACTTGCTATTCTATATACTTACTTATGTTGTAAACTAGTGAATCAGAGACAGTCAGTGAAAGAAAGGATTCAGGACATGAAGAACACAAAATTGTATCACTTTGCTACTACCTCATAAATTACATTTAAATAAGTATAACAATTAAAACAAATGTTTCATTAATAAATTAAAATTTATTTATCAGAATTTTCAAAATCTAAAAGTACTTGGAGCATTTCTTCATCAGGAATTTCATCCATCTGTCTGAAAATGATTCGTCCAACTCAACAACGTCAACACATTCCATTAATTCCATATCTAGTGTTTCATCCAAAAAATCTGCTATTGTATCTCCTTCATGTTCTTCGTGATTTGTTTCATCTATAGGATCAATAAACGTTGCTGTGATTTCGATGTCAAATGACTCTTCACTTTCAACCATTATTGAATTTAGTGTACTATTAAAAGAAAGAGAAAGACAGTGAGCTGTTGCAGGGTAAGAGTGAGATAGGGCAGAGTAAAAGTATTAAATTCTATAAGAAGAGTTACTACTATGTAAAACACACACCAGAAATTGAACACCAAAAATTAACATAAAAGTACCTCAGACACTATAGTCACAAAATGGCCGTATTTCCCTGGACAGTGTTTAGTATTAAGCAAGAATTAGAAATATAAAGCACTGCATCTGATGTTGCCCTACTCAATCCGTAAGTATAACAGAAAAACATTAAATAACTAACAGAAAACATTTTTCCTATTAACTTAAAGTGAACAACAGAGTTCTCCTTACAAATTAACAGCTCACCTTCTAGAAAACTGTTGTACAGTAAAATCTGTCTCAATCTCAAACCTCAGAAGTATACCTCAAACACTAAAATCTCAAAATGGCTGTGTTTCCCTCTCATTTTTCATACATATTCAAATACCCAGCCAATCACATTTCAGCACACACAAAATCAAAACCAAAGTAACATTTTAATTGGTTCAAATTATCAACACATTCAAACTCACATAATCTTCAACCTACCCCCAATGCTCTCTACCAATTACCATACTAATTCTCCACAAAACACATACCTAAACGCAAAGGTGAAAGAGTCATCACTCAATGTTGCACTCAACCAACATCTAAACACTGAAACGTGTTATTTTAATGTATTTCTCTTTTGTCTTTTTGAGCCGCGGTCCGCGCACGGTGCGCGGACCCCGTGATTTTTTTTTTTTTTTTAAACCTTCGGGGTCCTTTACAGACCCCATGACAAAACCTAGGGGGCTCAGGAATTTCTACCCTGCCTCCTTGTCAACTATTACACTTCTATTTACAACCACTATCATCTGCCACAAAAACAAGATGGCGGACAACACTTCCTCATTTCGACTGACTGGAATGTTGACAGACATCCAACAGCCAATCAGAATTCCGCGCGCGCACGCAAAGGTCCGCGCACGTGCAAGGACAGTGCAAGGACGGAGCATGCTCGTGTGCGCACCGTGTCCCGCCCATAGATATATAATTTGAAAAAAGTCGATTTTCTCAACAATTACTGGAGGGATTTTCACCAACTATACAAAAGGCACTTCTGCATACCAGGCTCTACCATTTTGCCAAGTTTGCAGTAATTCCATTCAGCCATTCGGGCTGTAGCTGTGTCTAAAGGTCCTATGGAAAATTGCATTGGACTCAATTTCACATTCAATTTTCTCATAAACTACTGGAGGGATTTACACCAAACATACAAAAGGCACTGCTCCATACCAGTCCCTACCATTTTGCCAAATCTGGTGTAATTTGCGCTCCCCTCCTTCCCTGAAAGTTTTGGGGGGATTCGTCAAGCGGGGGCCGAGAAAAAAGGGGGGTCCCAAAACATGTTTTCCCCATGTTCATTTCCATAGGGACATTCTGACAAGGCTACAGCTCGAATGGATGAACGGTTTTCAAATTGATGATGTACTTCAATTCTAAAATCTGGAGTGCCTTGACCCTATCTCCTCCCCGCTCTTGACGCTCTGCCTGATCTATGCAATAAAAACTTAATAAGCCCCTATTGCTCTGGTGGAACTGTGAGAAATGGCAAGCTACTGGATAAGTCTTATCCTTCTTGGTAATGGCACGCATGTGCTCCAGTATTCGTAATTTGGTAGGGTTAATCATGCTCTCTATATGCCGTTTTTTACTAGGGCACTCAAGGCAGTAAATCCTGTAGTCCGAATTACAATTTAGAAACTTTTTGATCTCTCTTATGGGTTTTACCTCATCTGGTCTTCCTAGGTAGTTCGTAACCTTTTCACTACTTTTGCAGGCTTTGCAGCATAAACAAGGGAAAAATCCCTTTACATTAGATAGCTTGTTCGTCTGCAATTTTGAAGAGAAATGGCTGTGGACTAAATGATCCCCTAATGGTTGGCACCGTCGGTATGTTATTAGTGGTCTTTCTGGAAGATGTTTCTTGAGCACATTGTCTGTTGTTAGAATGTGCCAATTTTTCTTAAAGATGTGTACCACCTCCCCTGACTTAGTATTGTAATTAGTGGTCATTCTAGTTGGTTCTTCATTCTTAGGTACTGATTTGACCGTCAGCAGATCCCTCCTGTTGATCTTTGCTGCCTTGTCTGCTGCTTGATTGAATAGGTTCTTGGAGTATCCCCTTATCTGAAATCTTATACTCGCTTCCTTCCTGGCCTGTTGATAGTCTCTATCTGCCGAGCAATTACGCTTAAGTGTGTAGGAGTTCGCCATAGCGGACATTCCGTACTAAGCTTTTTGGGTGGTGGCTCGCCGTGTGCAACACGGCATTCCCCGCCGTAGGTTTTCTATACAATCTGGTCTGGAGAACGTTGTTGTCTACAAAGATCTCCAGATCCAGGTAGCAGACAGTTGTGGGGCTTATCGTACTGGTGAATCTGAGATTTAAATCGTTGTTGTTTAACGCTGCAATGTATTCCTCAGCCGAGGCACGGTCGCCGCGCCAGACGACAAAATATATATATATATATATATATATATATATAGGAGAAAGACTCGTCCCAAAACCTCCAACACTGCCAGATATTGCGCAGTCCTGAAAAGACGAAGAGAGGAACCCAGAAATGGTGCCAAACAAAGTGCGTGTTTATTCAAGCTCAATCTTGCTCAGCATGCCCGCCATTACGCGTTTCGACAGTATCCACTGTCTTGATCACATGATGTGATCGCAAAGCCACATGGGAATTTATCCTCGTTTACAGTGACACAAAAGGTGGACTAAAATTCAACCACCATAATCTAACACAAAATGCTTTCAAAGGGTACAAAGAAACAAACAAAGGACTAGACCAGTAATGCGTAGTCCTACTCTGTCTTAAATACAACCCGAGTGGGTGAATGAACTGAAGTATATACATACATGTGCAATATCATGCAAATAAATAAGCATATACAAAAAAAATTCATGAATATATACATATAAATATATAAATATATAGATCATAAAAACAAGGTGATAATTTCATATTTCTTAAAGACTGTGTTTCCTGACCCTTTTAGAAAAATATTTAGAAAATACATCCCAAGTGGGAATTTCCAATAAAGTGTCAAGTGCTTCATGTAAACAAAATCCTATGTAAACATACACAATTAACGCCGTTTGATTCCCATAATGTGGCAAGGAGCAGCCATCATCGCAAAGTGCAAAAAAGAATATTTAAAGTGCTAAGTGCAAGTAAATTATAACAAAAAATTGTTTAAAAAGGGAAGAGCCCCTCCCTTTTAAGTTCATTTTGCTGATAGATGTTAACACACAGCTCTAACCGGAAATGCAAAACAATTCTATTAACTTTTTTTCTTTTCTTGTTTATCATACAGTGGCACGCAATTGCTAAAGAATATGTCATTTTTTACTAATAGGGTGTAGCCACAGATAATATACAATCTGGAACTATAGACAGGTGTACAAGTCCTCACAGGCGTTGAGACCTCCAGGAGTACGGCTATTTAATTCCAAAATATACCGAGTCTCAAGGACCCTGAGTAGCCCATCCCTATTCCCACCTCTTTTGAGGGGTAGAACACAGTCTATGACAAAATAGGTGAGGTGCTTGGGATCACTCCCATGTGCCGCCTGAAAATGGCGTGCCACCGGATAGGATTGTTCGTTGTTGGAGATTGCTCTCAAGTGCTGTAGTATTCTCCTGTGAACCTTGTCTGCTGCTTGATTGAATAGGTTCTTGGAGTATCCCCTTATCTGAAATCTTATACTCGCTTCCTTCCTGGCCTGTTGATAGTCTCTATCTGCCGAGCAATTACGCTTAAGTGTGTAGGAGTTCGCCATAGCGGACATTCCATACTAAGCTTTTTGGGTGGTGGCTCGCCGCGTGCAACACGGCATTCCCCGCCGTAGGTTTTCTATACAATCTGGTCTGGAGAACGTCGTTGTCTACAAAGATCTCCAGATCCAGGTAGCAGACAGTTGTGGGGCTTATCGTACTGGTGAATCTGAGATTTCAATCGTTGTTGTTTAACGCTGCGATGTATTCCTCAGCCGAGGCACGGTCGCCGCGCCAGACGACAAAATATATATATATATATATATATATATATATATATATATATATATATATATATATATATATATATATATATATATATATATATATATATATATATAATTATATATATATATATATATATATATATATATATATATATATATATATATATATATATATATATATAAGTCGGTCATTACTACAATGAGAGGTTATGGGTTAAAACCTTGGCAATTGCAGTAGAACGAGGGGCACCGTGTTTTGTTTTAACAATTGTAATGTATCACTTCCTGGAAAAACCAAAAAGTTTTGGAAATAATTAGCTTCCCTGATGAACTAAATCAGCAAAGTAAAAATATCTACTAAAGATTGTGATAATGTTTGAGTGTTATCAAATGAAAAAACTAACCATATAAAAACAAGTTACAACTATGGCATGCTAATTCAAAACGATGTAGAAGATTGAATAGTCTGCCTTCACATGTCAATGACCAGTGCCCAATGAGAGCTAAGTCAGGACTGTTTTTAAACAATTGACAGGTGGCACATTGCGCTTCACCAACATTGAGAAAGACGAGAACGCCGAAACGCGTCTAATGGGCTAATACTAATAAAACTGCTGTAAACCTGATGAGTGCTCCGACTGCTCTGTCAAGAGTTCTTTGGTTGGAAAGTAATATGTGCTGCCACTCGCACGAATGATGCACCCATTCACAAGATTTCAGCATAACTTTTGTGGCAATTTGGGACAATGTGATAAGTATGGACTACTTGAACGACTGTTGTCGAGGACAATATCGCACCTGTCGAAATGAAGTTGGTCAACAGTAAATCGTGAATGTACAATTAGATCCTTCAAGATTTTATTTCGTTTGTGGGCAAACAATGGTTTGTCTAACTTAACTTGTGATGTAGGATTAGAATTCAAAATGTGCCAATTGGTGTTCATAATGTGCTTCACTGTGTTGTCTACGGTGGAGTGTTTGGTAACACAGACAAGTTGGGTATTTTCTTTTGGGTTTTTTTTTTCGAAGAAGTGAGTCACGGTCATAAAATCTTGCTCGTTTAAACGAGTCCCTCACTAGTCTATGAGGGTATCCTCTGTTCAAGAATTTTTGGCTCATGATGTTGGCTTGCGCATCACAGTCAGCTAAATTGGTGCAGTTTCTCCTAATTCGGAGGAATTGGGAGAAAGGGATGCTTTCACGCTGGCAGCGAGGATGGAAACTCTTAAAATGAAGAAGAGTGTTCCTCGCCGTAGGTTTCACAAAGAGATCGACAATAAGTTTGTTGTTCTGATTTTTAATGTTTAGATCAAGAAATTCTACCTGTTGTACATTATGGTGGGCTGTGAATTTTAAATTCACATCAGTCAAATTGATCCATTGGAGAAACTCATATAGAGCGTCTTTCCCATTGGTCCAGATAAAAAAGATGTTGTCTATGTATCTGGACCAATGGGAAACCGACTCATAAAAAGGGGCTACCTCATTGTGAATGAACTTTGTTTCAAAAGCTGCCATATAAATATTGGCAATCGAAGGCGCCACAGAGGCCCCCATGCTGACACCCTTTATCTGGCGGTAAAGGGTGTCACCAAACTCAAAGATGTTCTCAGATAGAACCACATGTAGAAGATCCAATAAAAATTATTTCGGACACTGAATATTGAACAAATCAATGAACCAACTAGTGGCTTGAAGCGCTTCTTTTTGGGGTATATTACTATATAGCGCCTCGACGTCCATATTAACCATAATGTCTGTTGTAGGATCGAAGGCCAGATTTTCAACTTTATTTATCATGTCACCTGTATCCTTGATATACGACTTAATTTTGGGTATATGGGGGCGCAGAAAGAAATCTATAAATTTAGAGAGAGGTTCGGTAACGGTTCCAATGGTCGATACTATGGGTCTATAAGGGGGGTCAGAAAGGCTCTTATGAATTTTAGGCATGCCGTAAATACATGCTGTTTTCCCTTGGTGAAAATTCAAAAAATCATATTCTTTTTGGTCAATATCTCCAGATGCCAAAGCATTGTTAGTAAGAGTCATAATTTTTGAAGATATCTTACCTAGGGGGTTCACATTAATATTTGTGTATGTTGTGGTGTCTGCTAGCATAATATTCATCTTCGATTCATAAAGATCCGTATCTAACACCACAATGCCGCCCCCTTTGTCACAGCTTTTGATCACTAATCTGTCGTTACTTTTCAAAGATTTTAGTGATTCAGATTCCTCCTTGCTGAGATTATAGACAGGTTTGGGTATAAACCGAAGGGCCCTTTCTAGTTGTTGAAGAACAACAAGTTCAAAAGCTGCTACCTCTGGCCAAGCTGGTCTAAAGTAGGATAAAAGGTGGATGGTAGTGATAACTGTCTAGTCTCTGGGTTTCATTTAGATTTTCCATTGATGCGAAATATTTCTTGAGTCTAATCCGTCTAAAAAAGGAAATCACATCTGTTTGTAATTAAAAAATGTTCACATGGGCATGCGGAACATATGAAAGTCCCTTCGATAGTAAGGATTCTGCCTGGGGGTCAATAATACTAGATGAAAGGTTAAATATGGGGATCACATCCCCTGGCCCCAATATTGGCGATTGCGTGTTTCGCGAATAAAGAGGGGTTCCTGATGCTGATGTTGTTGGTGTTGGGGTTGTTGTTGATGAGGTGATTGCTGAAAATTTCCCCTGTTGTGGCTCTGGAAATGAACTCTGGGGCGTCCTCGGCGGAGGCCCCGGTTGGATAAAAAAGGCTTAGGGCGGGGGCCATTGTATTGATTATAATTGGCCTCTGTATCATAAAACGCATTGGTGCC
>NW_028255127.1:0-3000 GCF_964263255.1 Lissotriton vulgaris
CTTTGACCAGGCAGTTACCCCAAGAACAATGTCCCAACATGCAGAGAAAATATGCAGATTCCCTATGACTTTCACGCAGACCTCCCACTACTCATACAGAATGTTCCATCTATTATCTACTCGCAACACCAACAGGACAATCCAAAGAGCCCGCTAGACAAAACAGGCCTCAAAGACAATTACATTTTCAATAACACCATTAAAAAAGCAAAAAGAGTTCACTACCCAAACTGAATCTCTAGTGCGAAGTCAACAAGGAACACCAAAAAATACAAGCAGAATTCATTCCCTACCCCAAAAGGCACATTCATGATAATACCTCATACCGGAGACTTCTGTAAGTTAACTGCAGACCACTTTGTTACCACAGCAAAAATATTAGGACTCTGTCTCATCAACAAAATCCCAAGCTCCTTTCACTCCAACACCATACAGCATCAAGGCATGAGTATCTTAAGGCTCAGAAACTTTCAACTCTATTTCAACGTGTGTATTACCCCACTCATAAAACTTCTACAATCCTTTAAGCTCACTTTATAACAGAGCTAAAAATACACAGATAGTCCAAAAAATGTAAATCTTGAATGCTCTATACTAGCAGTCTGCCTCTGTGCCACTGAACAGTGGGTAATAACAAATCACCTCAAATTGAAACAAAAACTGAGATCCTCATTAACATTATGGCCCCATGAACTTGGGGCATCTCAAACAGATTAGACAGAAGTGAGAAACTTAGGAGCATCATCATGGGCTCCGCCCTCGCAATAAACCCTAAAGTGAACCAAGTGAAAAAAAATAGCATTTCTCATCATGTGGACACTAAGATATCGTCATACATCTGGGATACCTGCAGAAGATGCACACAACTACCTCCCTTGTTATATAAGGCTTGGATTATGTAAATAGTCTGTAAAATGGAAGCTCAGTTCCAGATGTGAGTGCAGCAACAAGATAAGTCTTACACACTGAAACCTGTGAGACAACACCTTCCTTGAACATCTCCCTGTCATCAGAAGATCAACTGCATCACACATAAAGCAGTTAATGTTAAAAGACAATGGAAACCATTTCCAGAAAGGAAACGAGCCATTGACAATGATTTTAATTTGGAATAAAAGTGAAGACCTGGCTTTTCCTTCGGATGCCACAATTGACATACCCTGTTATTCCAGAATGATAGGAACCCTAGTGCGCTATTTAAGCAATTGCAAGAGACATGAAGAACACTCTCTAGAGCCTTCCAAGGGTCATCCAAAACACAGAATGTTGGAGGCTACAGGAAAAAAAACATCTCTCAATCCTCTCAGAAAGAATCAAGACATTGAAATTGAATACTTCTCACTACTGAAGAATAGGAGTTTACCTGATTGGAAGTAACAGAAGCAAGGCAACCAATACGGAAATCAAAACGTTAAGCATATTATCATATGAAACCCATAGTCTACATCGTAACTCACAGAGTAATTGTGAATTATTTACAGATGTTACACCTTGCGTCAAATAAGAAATTGGGTTGGTGGTTGACTGGGGTATAAACCCTAGGCAAGCAGCAACCACCATACTAGTCAGGGTAAGAGGCAGTCAAACTCTAAATTAGCCTGTGCTCACCCTCTGGTAGCTTGGCACAGAGCAGTCAGGCTTCACTTTACAGGCAATGTGTGCAACACTTCAAACTGTAAACCTTTGAAAACACCACACAAAAAATGCGACAATCAGTTAAAAAATATATAGCATAATTGAATACATAAAACAAGACCAAAATGACGAAGATTTAATAAGTAGAACTTGAGTTATTGAATGTTGAGGTTTTTAGTGAAAACTAAAGCCTAGAAGCAAAAAGTGCTATTTGGGATCTGGTCATGCCTGACAGGGACAAAGTCAAAAGTTCAGGCTGACTGTGATGGAATGTGGGCAGGCTACAGGGACCAGTGTTGGGCCCACTGAATTGAAGTACCTTAATTCTGGTTGAGGAGAGATGTGTGGCTCTGCATCGAAGATGCATGGCACAGTAGAGGCAACGCCTTGATTCTGAGATGTGACGAGGCTGCTGTGCAAGGTCAAGATGCATTGAGTATCCTGTCGCTGGGGCTTGCGATATGAAGGCTGGTGTCAAGGATGCGAGGTGTAGTGGAACCGATAGGTAGGGTCTGATGAGTGGTAAAGCTGTGATGCGGTGGTTCAATATTGTCATCAAGGCTGCCTTTGATGAGGGTTGCGAGGAGCTTGCGCTGGGAAAAATATCAAGCTTGGCGATTCTGTGGGCGATGCATTGATCCCAAGATACGGTATGCAGCAGGGATGCAACTCTTTTGGAACATGCCCAGTCCACACAGCAGCTGTGATGGGACTGTGCCGCTTGAAGATGCACTGCTCAGCCGAGGAGATGCATCGATTCTGCTTGCTGATGGTTCGGTTAGCAGAGGATGCATCCGTTCTGTTGGTGAACATCTTAGACACATTTCCAAGCGTCCAGGCCTCGGGTGGCACCATTTGGCAGGGTAGACTCACAGATGGCAGAGTATAGGTGCAGAAGCAGGTTGGTTGGAAGTATTTTATGTCCCTGAGACTTCACATGAGGAGACCATCCAGCTAGCCCTGGGTATCACTCTGGGTTCAAGTGATACAGGTCTAGTCACCTCGCTCAGGCAAGAGGGCAGCAGGTCAGCATAGTAGCATAGCAGGAGTACAGCAAAACAGCAGTCCAGCAGAGTGGCAGTCCTTTCAGCATCACAGCTGTCCTTCTTCTTGGCAGAGTCTTTACAGGTCCAGATGGGTACTGAAATGGTGGTGTAAGAGGTCCAGTATTTATGTCCAGCTTGGCTTTTGAAGTGAGGGGAGTCTTCGAAGACAGGTTTTTGAAGTGCACTGAGGTCCTGCCCTTTCGACCCTTTCCTCCTTATCAACCTTTTTGCTCCTTCTCCTTTTTGTGCATGCTGTCTTTGGGCATGATCACATTATGAATTTGTATTTTATTATTTTGCTTGCACATACCCACATATG
>NW_028255128.1:0-2000 GCF_964263255.1 Lissotriton vulgaris
GTCTCCTATTGATACCGATGCATTGATTATAGACAGCTGAATAAGGTGACTGTGCGTAACAGGTATCCGCTTCCACTCATCGCCTCCTTTTGGATCAGGTCCGGGAGGCAGGTATATATACGCGCCTGGATTCAAGAGGGGCTTATCATCTAGTCAGGATAAGGGCGGGTGATGAGTGGAAGACGGCTTTTAAGACCTGTTTTGGTCTTTATGAATACCTGGTAATGCCGTTCGGGCTTTGTAATGCCCCGGCGGCATTCCAGTTCTTCATAAATGACATAATGAAGGAGTACCTTGACAGGTTTGTTGTCATCTACATCGATGATTTGTTGATCTATTCAGCGACGTCAGCCCAGCATGTGAGTCATGTGTTCCTGATATTGCAAAGGTTACAGGAACATCACTTATTCTGTAAATTGAGTAAGTGTGAGTTTGGAGTGGAAGAGGTAGAATTCCTGGGGGTGATCCTTAACCCTTGAGGGTTCAGAATGGCTGATAGAAAGGTGAAGGCGGTTCTGGAATGGCCGGTCCCTTTGAATGTGCGAGATATCCAGTGCTTCCTGGGGTTCTCTAACTATTATAGGAGATTTATATCCCATTTTTCCCAGCTGGTCTCCCCTATAACTCGTTTGCTGCAAAAGGGAGTTCCTTTTTTGTGGACACTGGAAGCTACGGAAGCTTTTGAACAACTAAAATCAGCATTTAGTTCTGCTCCTATTCTAATGCACCCCCAGATTGATGTACCGTTTGTTGTTGAAGCGGATGCCTCTGATGTAGCGATTGGGGCAGTGTTATCCCAGCGAGATCAAGCAACAGGCCAGTTGCATCCTGTAGCTTTTCTTTCGAAAAAACTTAATTCGGTTGAGGTGAATTATACTATTGCCGAAAAAGAACTGTTGGCAGTAAAGAAAGCATTTCAAGAGTGGAGGCACTACCTGTGGAGAGGACACCACCCAGTGACGGTGTTTTCTGATCACCGTAATCTGGTGTATTTGAAGATGGCTTGACATCTGTCCCAACGTCAGATGCGTTGGATGCTGTTTTTTGCAGAGTACGAGTTTACTATTACTTTCCGACCGGGAGCAGAGAATAAAAAAGCTGATTCTCTATCCAGGTGTTTGAATCCAGAAAGTAACGAGAGGATGGCTCCTAAATCTATACTATCGCCTGAGGTGGTGTTGTGTTCAGTTCAGGTGGAACATTTTCTGGAGGTAGTGGCTAAGCAGCGTACTCCGCAGCAATGGAAAGAGTGGGCGGACGTGACAGTTCATCGGTCACTTAAACATGGATTACCAATGGTGCAGAACAGGTTGTTCCTTCCGACCCATGCACTTCGTTTAATGGCATTCAATCGGTGTCACAATGCCTTACTGGCCGGACATCAGGGACATCAAAAACACTGTGCATGAAGTGCAAAGACATTTCTGATGGGAAGGCTTGCTGAGGGATGTACGGCTGTGGGTAACCCAGTGTGAAACCTGTGCAAGAGCTAAGAACGTACATGCTAAGCCAGCAGGGTTGCTCATTCCATTGCCAACTCCATCGAGGCCACGGCAGGTTATCAGTTTGGATTTTGTGGTGGGTTTGCACATGGATAAAGGGAATGATGACATCTTGGTTGTGGTGGATAGTTTCACCAAAATGGTACATTTCATCCCTTGCAGAAACCTTCCCTCAGCATCTCAAACAGCCCAGTTGTTACTATCTCAGGTGGTTCGGCTTCATGGGGTTCCGCAAGCTATCATCTCGGACAGGGGTCCACAGTTTGGAGCCAGGTTCTGGCGTGCCTGGTGTAAAGCTTTGAATATCTCTGCGGCCTTGTCGACCAGTTTCCATCCGCAATCTGACGGTCAGACAGAGAGACTGAATCAGACTTTGAACAAATATCTTCGATGCTATGCGGATGAGGCGGCGGACTCTTGGGTTTCCCTGCTATGGCTCGCGGAACTGTCATATAACAATGCTTGGCACTGTTCCACTGGGGAGACACCATTTCGAGC